>NC_057797.1:722355355-722377710 GCF_018294505.1 Triticum aestivum | reverse complement strand
CGAGTGGAGAGCAATCCTCCCACTCGGGGGCTTAGCTACAGTCCAGTACTCGCCTAAGTTCTCTCACTAGGAGGCTTAGCTGTAGTCCAGTACTCGCCTAAGTTTGAAAAAATCCTACCAAGTGGAGAGCAATCCTCCCACTCGAGGGCTTAGCTGTAGTCCAGTACTCGCCTAAGTCCAAAACATACCCCTATCCGCAAGGACGACGAGGTGCAGGTCGACTACAACCTTCTCCTTCGGAGCTACGGCACAAGTACAACATACGCTCCATACCTATTCGCAAGGACGACGAGGTGCAGGTCGACTACAACCTTCTCCTTCGGAGCTACGACACAAGTACAATGTCCGCTCCATCCCTATCCGCAAGGATGAGGAGGTGCAGGTCGACTGCAACCTTTTCCTTCGGAGCTACAGCACAAGTACAACGTGCGCTCCATCCCTATCCGCAAGGACGACGAGGTGCAGGTCGACTGGAGCCATCACTTCAGAGTTGCATCTACAGCACAAAGACTATTCCGAGCAGTGAGCAAAGTCCATTCGAAGGCAAACGCAAGCACATTCAGAGATAAACCAAATTCGGATAAATCCTAAAAGTTCCAAGCAGCAAATCAAAAGTACTCGGGCACCAAGCCCGAAGGAGTTCAACGGTTACAGCAATCACTCGGCATTCCAAGACAAATTTAAAGCAGATTCAAGTTTCATAAGTTTGTTCACTCGGCCGGAGGAGGGCTGGCAGGCTCCACGAATGAGTCCAGGTCGATCCCATCAGCGATCTGAGTGGCGGCAGCAATGAAAGTCTCCATGAAGGACTAGAAGTCATGCTTTTTGGTGTTAGCGACTTTGATCGCAGCCAGCTTGTCTTCACGAGCCTCCTTGCAATGGACTCGCACCAAGGAC
This sequence comes from Triticum aestivum, assembly GCF_018294505.1. Taxonomy (NCBI): domain Eukaryota; kingdom Viridiplantae; phylum Streptophyta; class Magnoliopsida; order Poales; family Poaceae; genus Triticum; species Triticum aestivum. The sequence goes on along the minus strand of NC_057797.1, from coordinate 722,376,813 downwards.
AGCGCCACGTCAGCACCACACCGGGCGGAGGATTTCTTCCATTCTTGCACTCGGTCAGGGATCTCGTTCAGTCGAGCCATTGGGGATTCCAGGTCATTTTGAAGCGTCGCCCTCGGCCAAAGCGATGAGTCGATTCGGGAGACTACCTCCTTCAGACGCACGACGTAGCTTGTGGCACTAGCGATATGAGACTCCAGTCGGAGCACGTTCATTGTAGTTTCGTCACAGACTGGAGAAGCGATAGGGTCCAGACCCCTCTCGACCCTTCCAGTTTCCTCGTCGAAGTCTTGGCAAAATTCTGCAGCCAAAAATTAGTGAATCGACCGAGCAAGATCTGATCGCAAGCATCAACATAGTCGGTTTAAAAGAAATACCTTCCAGCGTGAGATAGAGCTTCTTGGCAAGAGTCCTCAGATAAGCTTCCGTGTCATTCCTCTTGCGGATTGCAGACTCCAGCTTTTCATTCAGGACAACCTTGTCCTTCTTCAGACTGGTCACTTCGCGGTTAGCTTCATTAAGACAAGATTCAGTTTGTTCACCTCCCCTTCCAGCGTTCCGATTGAAGCATGCTTGTGGTCTGCGAGAGCAGTTTTATCTTGGGCTGCTTTTTGCGCGGCGGCGAGGTCCGAGTCCTTCTTCTCCAGAGCCAACTTCATTTTCTCTGCAAAAGAAGCAATCGAATCAAACAAGAGATCAAAGAAATATATTGAAAGTCAGTCGTCAGCCAGTTACCTTCCATACCAGCGGCTTCGCCTTGAGCTTTCTTCAGATTCTGCTGGGCCAATTCCAAGTCAAGGTTGAGTTGCCTCTGCTTTTCCTCAAGTTCAGCAAACTTGGAAATAAGAGTACAAGACTTCTGCAGAAGGACAAAGGCGGGTCAGTCGATAAGATCAAAGGTTGTTTACTTCCGAGTGAATAAAACCTAAAGAAGTTCGCTTAGACCCCAACCAACTGCACCTAGTCGACTGCGGTCTCAGGGGCTACACCCAGTGGGTCCACTTGGCGTGCCCCAGCTGATTAAGACCCCCAAAAGAACTGTTCAGACCACAGTCGACTGCCAGCAGTCGACTGCGGTCTCGGGGACTACACCCAGTGGGTGCACTTGGCGTGCCCCCACCGGTTCAGATCCTACTCGACCGGTCCACCTGAGTCGAGTGTAAGAAAAGAAAAAGAAAGGAAAGTAGAACTCAGACCCCAGTCGAGTGCCAGCAGTCGACCGCGGTCTCGGGGACTACACCCAGTGGGTGCACTTAGTGTGCCCCCACCGGTTCAGATCCCACTCGCCCAGACCGAGTGGAAGAATGCAACTACCAAAAACAACAAAACACCCAGTGGGTGCTTTAATTCGACGCAAACAATAGGAGATTGTGTAGAAGAAGATTTTTTGGGTAACATATCCTCATAGAGCAAGAGCAGTCGGAAAATCTACTTACCTGGACATTGGCCCGAAGAGCAGCGCTGGCGTCGTAGGCAGCCTGGCTGTTCTCATGCACCGTCTTCACCCTCTCCATCATCATGTCAGCCTGTCGGATGGCTTCTGCAGCCGCTTCCGTCTGGTTAGCCGGGACGGGGTAGCTGGTGAAAAAGTGAGCAGACGACCCAGGTGCGGTGGCTTGGAGCTCCGTGGCGTGGAGTTGGACGACTGAAGGAATCACAGGTGCAGTCGACGGTGCGGGGTGCTCACTCGACAAGGGTGCAACGAAGGTCACAAAGGCCCTACCCACGTCTTCAGGTTGACAGACAGGAGGTGTTGTAGTTGGTTCTTGCCGAGACATCCTACCAGCTGCTACCTTCTTACTCTTCCTGGGCTTAAGAGCCACGTCTTCATCGTCATCTGGAAGATCGATGACGTTGGGTGGAGCTGCAAGGCAGATCATTCGACCCCGAGTGAACCACTAGAACGCAATCGACCAAGGAATCAAGAACAAAATCACAAGAGTTTCTACCTGGGTTGGAGGTAACCGCATCTTCCATCTCTTCGTCCCGGTATTGGAGAGAAGAGGTTCCTGTCGTAGCAGCACTGCAAAGACCCACATTCAGTCGGTTACGTCCGGTTAATCGAGTCGATGAAAAGGACAAGTCAGATGATTACCCGGAGATGGTAGGGACAGTCACTTTGATCCTGGGCAAAGCCTTTGGTAGTTTGGAGGACATAGCTTTCGGTGCTTTCGGCGCTGGAGGCGGCACAACTTTGGACTGCTTTGGAGCCTTCTCAGTCGACGTTGGAGAAGACGTCCTGGGACGCTTCGACGACTGTCCAATCGGCGCAGCCACCAGGTCCGGAGCACTTGTCGGGTCGTGAGCGTGTTTGGATCTCCTCTCCCTACGAGGAGGTGAGTCGACTTCTTCGTCATCGGTCGATTCGTCGCTCTCCTCGTCCTCCTCGGCATCCGAGTGCCCTTCGCCGCTCTCGCCGCCGCTCGCTTCTTCCTCAACGTCTTGCTCCTGCACTCCATTGGGCATTGAATACATGTCGATGAGGGCCTGAAAAGACAACAATCAAAAGAAATTCAGTCGACCATCAACAAGATGTCACACAGTGAATCGGAAAGATACTTGATAAAACAGAATCATACCTGCTCCGGCTGATGCGAGTTGTCGAATGGAATCATCCTCCTAGACCCCCGAGGGTTGTCTTTGTTGCTGGTGATCCCCATCAGCCACTTCTCCAAGGTGTCCTCATTGACGTCCTCCAGGTGGATCCGAGTGGAATCCTCGAGCCCAGAGTACATCCACATGGGATGATTGCGTGCCTGAAGCGGTTGGATGCGTCGACCGAGAAAGATCTCCAGCAAGTCCATCCCGGTCACCCCGTCGCGGACGAGTTGGACGACCCGCTCGACCAGCACCTTGACCTGCGCCTTCTCTTTTCGAACCACCTTCAGGGGGCGGGCTTCTCCACTCGAGCCAAAGAAAAGGGAGGAAGTCCGGTCGACTGACCCGAGGTTGGCTGATCCTTGTAGTAGAACCAAGTCGACTGCCAGCCCCGGACCGAGTCAGGAAGGATCATGGCTGGGAAGGTACTCTTGCTCCTCATCTGGATCCCTAGACCCCCGCACATCTAAATCACTTGTGTCCTCTCGTCACTCGGATTGGCCTTTTTGACCGACTGGGAGCGGCAGGTGAAGATGTGTTTGAAAAGACCCCAGTGCGGTCGACAGCCCAAGAAATTTTCACACATCGACACGAAAGCAGCCAGATAGACTATGGTGTTTGGAGTGAAATGGTGGAGCTGAGCCCCAAAGAAGTTCAAAAAACCCCGGAAGAAAGGATGGGGAGGCAGTGAGAATCCGTGATCTACGTGGGTGGCAAGGAGAACACACTCACCCTCCCTTGGCTGCGGCGCGGTCTCGTTTCCCGGGAGCCGTGCCGACTTGTGGGGGATCAGTCCCCCCTCCACCAGGTCATCGAGGTCGTCCTGATTGATTGTCGAACGGATCCAGTCGCCTTGGATCCAGCCCGGCGGCAGGCTGAATCTCGACGAGGATCCGCCCCGGCTGGTCCGCTTGCTCTTCGCCTTCGCAGTCGCCTTCTTCGCGCGCTCCAGCGCCACCGTCTTCTCTTTCCCCATGGCGACGGGTCGAGTTCGAGCGAGGGTCCGGCGACGAGAGCGGAAGCGAGCGTGGCAGAGAGATCGGGGGAAGAAGAAGAAAGAATGGGAGCGCACGGGGCAGAGGCCTGGTCCGGTGCCTTTTATAAGGTCGTCCCCCGAGTGACTGACTGGTGGACCCAGACGATCTAAACAAATCCCGCAACAGTCGCGCGCGCAGTACGTGGCGAAAAAGGTGGCGCGGGGATCGAGGAGACTTGCCTAATCCGTCCCGATAACCACGGTTCTGCCCGTCTGGCGCACTTCCCAAAATTCGAATCCCGTGAAATCCGCGGAGAGCAGAGCAACTTGACAGACTGAAGACAAACATCCTCTACATTATCATTCGGAATTCTACCGCGAAAATTCACTCGACAAAAACCAAGAATGGACCAAGGCGACTGCGAAAGGAGTCGACGTCGTCCCCTCAACTCACTGTTCTAGAACAAGATATACTCATGGCTCAAAGAATGGGTCGGAAGTGTCCCCAACTCCTTCCTCACTCAAACCCTGATCCATTCGGGGGCTAATGATGAAGCTATGTACCTAGGGTAGGATCATGGATCTGTCCAACATACCCTCCCCAAGGACAACTCTACAAAGAATCGGAAGCAGTCAAAGAGAAACCATCATCCACTCGACCATGAAGATGTGCTCACTCAACCACCTTGAAGACACTCGACCACCAGAAGATGAGAAACCTTCCACTCTACAATGGTCAGGGTTTAAACCATAGCTTTATGAGCATTTACAACACTTTACTTCAGACGTTACCAGTAATGCTCCTCCCTTATGGGCATTGAACCTTGTGTAACGGAGGGGAGCTGGGGTCCTGGCGCACTCTATATAAGCCACCCCCTCCTCTGGGACAAGGGTTCGCACTTTCTGTAATTCACACACATATATTCAGTCGGCCGCCTCCGGGCTCCGAGACGTAGGGTTGTTACTTCCTCTGAGAAGGGCCTGAACTCGTAAAACTCGTGCGTACAACTCCTCCATAGCTAAGATCTTGCCTCTACATTCCTACGCCCCTATTCTACTGTTAGTCTTAGAACCATGACACCGTGACCAGCGATGGCGGCGTCTATGGCCGTCGTGACCTTCTAGGAGGCTTCGCTGATTTGCTACCGCACCCCTTCTGCATGGATCCGGCCATCTCGGCCTCTCTAGGGGAAACCCTTGATCGTTTGATCGGACGATGGCGGCGTCTTGGCATCGTTTTCCCTCTTGGGGGCTTCGTCTCGGAGCTCGGCATCGGCAAGCGGGACCGGTGGTTGGCAGCGGTTGAGGTGTCCTAGCTTCTGTGGCAACGATGACGGCGGTGAGCAATGTCGAAGGCGTGGCCTTGGTCGTGGTAGTCGGCTCTTCTTCTCCGGTGTGTCTATGGGAGTGTCTCGACTGTCTGTTGATGTGAATTCGAAGCCGCGGTGGGGGGCCGGTGGTATACGATGACGTGGGATAGGTGGTTCGTTCGGTGATCCTTCGTGCGCCACCCGTGCCTAGTTCTTAGTAGTTCATCGTCGGAGTCGGAGCTGCGATGTCTAGTATGGGTTGTATGGAGTGTTGTGCTGCAGCTTTTAGGCTGTTGTTTTTTATTTTTATTTTTGATCGTCGGATCCTCTGGTCCTAGGACCTTCACCACCTTGTTGTTTTCCGTTGCTTCCTGCTATTATCAATGAATGCCAGTGATGCTGGATCTTTAAAAAAATTATTAGATTATAGATTTATCTTGTATTGATACGTGTGATGTTACTCATAGTACGAGTAACTAGTTATATTACTACATGCCTCTTTTTCATCATTAATTACTTGCCACTTCATCTATTTTGCCTAGATATCTGTGATGTTACCACCTATGTTACTCTCGCTGTGGGTAGTCTTATTAAATTTTCCAATTTATTCTAAGTATATATACTTCCTTTGTCCGGAATTACTTGTCATAGGAATGGATAAAAGTGAATGTATCTAGAACTAATAGATCTAGATATATTTATTTCTTTGACTAAGTATTTCCGGACAAAGAAAGTATTTCTCAACGAGTTCCCGCTTGACTATGACCAACATATTAGGGTAATCCACGTAGAGCTTGGTGTATCCAGGCAGTCCGTTAGCCATGAGAACTTCTGCGACCGGTGAGGCTCCCACAACTTTCCTCTTCTTCATGAATAGAAGCAAACAGATCGTGAAAAGACTTTTCATGACACTTATATCCTAGGCCTTTTATACAATATGGGGTATACACGTGATATAACCTATGCCAGCATAATAGCACACGCAGACGGAGGGAGCCGACGGTGTGTGTTGGCGCCCGGGTGGCCGATGTACGGTATTGTGGCGGTGTTACGGTGAGGAGCATTCGTCGTCGGTCCCCATGATGTAGCCGAGTTCGGTGAACCTCGTTAACAAAATATTGATGTCGTGCCTTATGTAATTGCTTGGCCTCGCATGATCAACTATGCGCCTCAGATGATTCTAATAAGTAGTATCATGAGCTAGCTAAGAATATATCGACAAAGTTCTGTGAGAGATGATTGCAGTCTGGGAGTGGAAGCACCGGGTCATGGCCAAACTTTTGCTCCCTCTTCAATTTCCATTAACAGAAACCACAGTGTCTTGATTACAACATACTGGAACTGTAAAAAAAACTACGCAAACAGGCCTGAGCTGCCACAAGAGAAGGAGCCATCTCAAAATGATAGGCACCTCAACCGAGCACAAGTCCTCGCAAAAAAAACAAGCACAAGCGCCAGGATGTTAATTTTTTTTGATAAAGGGTGTTTTTATTGACTTATAATGTAGCATTAAGGGGATACAAAACACAATGAGAACACACCCGGCCTCTGCATAACTATGATGCATGCAGGCAGCACTAACACACACACACACACACAAAATCACACTAGCAAACGCAATAAGTCATACAAGACCAAAGCTATGCATAGGCGAAGAAAAGAAAACAGAACCATCAGCACCAACCATCTCTTCATAACACAAGGACTACGAGAAAGGTTCTTCAAGTGACGCCTCCAGGAAGGGAACGACGCGCAAGTGCCGCCGTCACCGGATCCAACCATTGAATGTCAGATCATGGGTTTTCACCGTGAAGATTATGTCTGAGCAAATTCCAATCAATGCCTTCAACAAGATAACGACGCAAACACCACCATTGCCAGGTATAACCAATTAGGGTCAGACCTAGGGTAGTAACCCTGGAACTCGAAACCAAGTACTCAAAAGCACCACCAATTCAAGTCATCATGTGTTGCCACCTCCACTTTCTGCAATCCCAGCAGTGTTACGAACAGGGTAAGGTCATTAACGAGGAAGAGTAACGACACTGCCAAAATCCCAAATCGGGACTGTCGGTGTCAAAACCGGCGGATCTCGGGTAGGGGGTCCCGAACTGTGCGTCTAGGCCGGATGGTAACAAGAGATAGGGGACACTTTGTTTTACCCAGGTTCGGGCCCTCTCGATGGAGGTAAAACCCTACTCCTTCTTGATTAATATTGATGATATGGGTAGTACAAGAGTAGATCTACCACGAGATCAAGGAGGCTAAACCCTAGAAGCTAGCCTATGGTATGATTGTGTATGGAGTTGATTCTCCCCTACGGACTACAACCCTCCGGTTTATATAGACACCAGATAGGGTTAGGGTTACACAGAGTTGGTTACAATGGTAGGAGATCTTGAATATCGCATCGCCAAGCTTGCCTTCCACGCCAAGGAAAGTCCCATCCGGACACGGGACGAAGTCTTCAATCTTGTATCTTCATAGTCCAAGAGTCCGGCTGAAGGTATAGTCCGGCTACCCGAACACCCCCTAATCCAGGACTCCCTCAGTAGCCCCCGAACTAGGCTTCAATGACGACGAGTCCGGCACGCAAATTGTCCGGCATTGCAAGGCGGGTTCTTCTCCAAATCTTGTGTACCTGTAGGAATAATGTCCGATTCTTGTAATGTAGTGCTCCTCGGCTTCCCTGCCCAATAATGGCCGTCTTCCACGTGTAAAACAAATGCGATGAGTCGGGGCGTTTTTACATTCACACCCCTAGCCGTATAAACAAGCCGTCTATTTAACGGGATGGGGATTTAGATCCAAGCCACACCTTCTCCCTTCCGCGAGTAATCATCAGAGCGCCTCTAGCAAAGGTCTATTCCAACATGACCAGCCGTCGCAGCTCCTCCCCTCGCCCCTCCGGTCCCAAACCCGGGGACTGGGAGAGTTGCACCATCCCGCATAGTGAGTTAGCGTCGCTTCAGGCCAAGGGATTTCTCCCTCGGGCATGCATGATCCCGGTCCGAGCCGGTCTCGCCACCTATAATGGCGGAAAACAAGCGGAGAGGACCCCCAATCCTTCTAAAGGAGAGCAGGTGTGCCTTGTCCCCTATATGCTAAGGGGACTGGGATTTCTGATTCACCCATTTCTCCGCGGGCTTCTGGAGTTTTACGGCCTGCAGCTGCACAATCTCACGCCTGGCTCCGCATTGCATATTGTGGGTTTCGTCGCTCTCTGTGAGCTATTTTTAGGCGTTGAAGCCCATTTCGCACTGTGGAAGAGGTTATTCTGCCTGGTGCCCCGTTCTAAGAAGGGGTCCATATACCAAGTGGGCGGAGCCGAAGTATGGCGCATCGCCGGGACCGGATACCTATCCAGACCTCGAAGGAAGCGTCCGAGGGCTGGCCTTCGGAATGGTTTTATATAGAGGACGTCCCGCTACCGGACCCTATCCAGGCCGGTCTCCCTGAGTTCAACAGTGCTCCATTGAAGAAACACTTGAGCTAGCGTGCATGGAGCTCTCAGAGAGAAAGCGACAGAGACGTCCTTTACCTGATGGGCCGGATAAGGCTGTTAGCTCATTCCGGACTAACCATGATTGGAGTCATGGCTGCATGCATTATGCAGGGGGTACAGCCGCTTCAATATAGAGGCCACCCAATGTGGGAATTCAACGGGGAGGATGACGCCACCCGTTATGGTCGTAAAGGGCCGGACTTGGCCGCCGTTCTAGAAAATACCTTATCCTCTCTGTACAAGGGAGAAAAGGAGGAATTCCTCCGCGTCAATCCGCGGGGCGGATTCAGTATGAACGATCCTCCAAGTTGGGTAAGTGAACAACTGCGCTTGCCTGTTTGTTTTATACCCCCATGGTTAGATAGGTAGTCTAACGACTTCAATGCAGGGACTGCGATAGGAGGTAAAGAACATAAGCAACCGCCCTCCACAGCCTGAGGACCCAGAACGGTCCCTCGATCCGGACTCCGAAGAGGATCCGGACATATCAGTGGAGCTTATCGACGGGGTGTTTTATCAGCTAAGCAAGGACAATACCTTGGTAGCCATCACGGCGGATTACCCAGGGTTAATCCCGGCCTCCCAGGTGACGGAAACCGGAGTCTCATTCCCTTGAGAGGGATTCCATTCTCGCGTATTTCGGTGTTTCTGACGTCAACCGTGTTTTGCAGGGGAGATTTCCGAGGCAGGAGGCCGAATCTATGGCGGTCAGCCAAAGAGGGGCCGCAGAGCCCCGTAGGGCAAAAAGAAATGAAGTCTGGACTGAAATGTCGGGGCAAAGGTATAGTGCACCCTTTGTCTCCCTGGAGTTACTCTATCAGGGTATATTAATGCTCGTGCTATCTTCAGGACGAAGAGACCTCGTCGGACTACATCCGGAGAGGTTGCCAATCGCGCCTCCACCAGCCAGGCTCCAACGTCTGGCCAGGAAGCGGAGGCAAGTACAAGGCGCGCACCGGACGTTCCTCCGACAGAGGATGCGGACGGGCTGTCCGCCACAAATTCAGAAGTGGAGAGTGCCATGAACCACAGGCGTCGCCGGACAACTCTATGCGACGCTTGTTTCTCCAAGAGGCTTTAGATGCCTTTAATTCGGGAGATGCGTACCTCCGTGCTGCTCAAAATGGTTTAACTAGAGCCACGGAGCAGTATGTGAAAGACATACGGGTAAGAAAATTTTGGTTAAATATATAGATATGCCAGTAGCCCCCGAGACTTGAAACAGTTAGAACAACTGATTTAAGGATCATTTAATATGCAGGTTCTTACAGAGAAGAATATTGTACTGTCCCAGGAGCTGGAAAAGTGCAAGGCCCAACTAGAGGCCGCACTAGCCGCAGCAGGGGAGCCCCAAGAGACCCCCTCAGGTAAAATACACTTCGAGAGACTAGTATTGTGCGGTGTGGGTGTAAATCTGACAAATCAAATTGCAGATGGCGCCGGACTCGATCCGGACAAGCAACAACTCTTACGCCAGCTAAAGGCCGGTGAGAGTATGTTGACGAGGGTGAGGCGAGAGAAGAATGATCTTCAGGATGCCAACACCAAGCTGGACATCGAGCTTAAAGATGTTCGTGGCCAGCTTTTGGACTCCATGAAGGAGAATTAGCGGCTTCAACGCGGCATTTTTAGTAAGTGCTTGAACGAACCTTGAAAAAAAGAGTTCGGCGAGGAAGTCGACTAACAGAGTAATGTCTGTAGGTATGCTCACAGGTCGTCCTGCAGAGGAGATGCCCGGTTCTACGGGTGATCTTCTTCCCGAACTCATGCAACTGCACGAGAGAGTTCCGCAGGCGATGCGAGGCGTTGCCCAAGCCTTATGGCCTGCCCACTCCGTGCCCGAGGGCCTTGGAGAGCTTGCGGAGAAGCTGAAGGGAGCTCGGCGGCGCTTCCATTTGTGGAAGATATTGGCCTGCCGACAAGGCGCTCGGGAAGCCTGGGCCATGGTGAAGACCCGTTTTACGAAGTCTGACCCAAACCACATGGCCGAGGTCGGACCAGTGGGGCCTGACGGGAAGGAGATCCCTGTGAGCTTAGTGTACGGCCAAGTAGAGTTGGCCGCGAAGTATTCCCAGCAGGACTGTAAACTAGACAGCCTGTTAGATGGTATAGAAGAGGAATACAATTAGTCAGAATGACTATGTAATTTTGAATTGACATGTGTAATGCCTTCTAGCCGGATTGTAGATCGTTTGTCGTTGCCGACCTTTTCGCTTCAACCTCGGGACCTGACGGTCCGGAGTGTGTCCGAATACCATAGCGGTTATATAAGAACCGTGGTATGCGTGGAGACCAGGCGTAGGGGTCATTAGTGCTTTATCAGACAAGTGCCCAACTAGTTATGTTATATTACATGGTTAGTAAGAAACATCTTCTAGAGAGAATAGTTCCGTTAGGGGTTCCTTTCGCTGGGAGGCATGCCCTAAAGTGCATGTCCGGACTGCATAGAAAGACGCAGAAAAAAAAGCATCTGGGGGCGCATAAAATGGGTAAAAAGATCATCTTTTGTCTCACCGACCGAATATTCCCTTAAGAACGCTAGTTTTCGGCTTCACCCAGTCTGAGGTACACATCCGGCTGACCCGGCAGTAACAATCGTAGAGGTGCTCCCTTTACCGCCTAGCCGAACAATCGGGAACGTAGGGGTAAGCACAGGAGCCAGGCAACCCAGCTTGGCCAAAACTTAAGTCATATCAATGCATATAATGGTGAAGAAAAAGGTATATGCGGAAGTTTAATGCATGTGTTGGGCATGAAGCCCGTATAAATAAGCTTCTGTTAAAGAAGCCCCCAGGTTTAATGAGCGCGAGTGGCGCGTCACTAGATAAGCCTTTAAGGGCTATAAAAGAAAAGAGGGGAAGGAGAGAAATGTAAGACAGAAAAAAATGCAAAAAATGGACAGAGGAAGGAGACGAAAACAGAGTCCGGCGCTAGGCATAGAATCTTCTGAGACGGGTGGCGTTCCACGGGTTCGGCTCGAGTCGGTTATCCGACGCATCTCGCAGGCGGTACGCCCCGCCATTCAGGACTTGGTCGATTATGAATGGACCTTCCCACTTGGGCTTGAGTTTGTCCTTTTTCTTATCCGGCAGGCGTAGAACTAGTTCGCCAACATTGTAATTTTTGACCCGTATTTCTCTGCTTTGATATCTTCGGGCCTGCTGTTGATAAAATGCGAAACGGGCTTTTGCCACATCACGCTCCTCCTCCAAGGCGTCCAAGTTGTCCTGCCGATCGAGCTCGGCTTCTCTTTCTTCGTACATGCGCACTCTAGGTGAGTCATGAATTATGTCGCAGGGCAGAACTGCCTCTGCGCCGTATACCATGAAAAATGGTGTGTATCCGGTGGTGCGATTTGGCGTGGTCCGCAGCCCCCAGAGTACGGAGTCAAACTCCTCTACCCAGTGCGTATTAGATTCCTTAAGGGACCGCACTAATCTGGGTTTGATGCCGCTCATAATGAGACCATTTGCACGTTCGACCTGGCCGTTGGTTTGTGGGTGATAGACGGAAGCATAATCGAGCTTGATGCCCATGTTTTTGCACCAGAGTTTTACCTCGTCTACGGTAAAGTTTGTACCATTATCGGTTATGATGTTGTGGGGGACGCCATAACGGTGTACAACCCCGGATATGAAGTCTATCACAGGTCCGGATTCGGCCGTTTTAACAGGCTTGGCTTCTATCCATTTGGTGAATTTATCCACCATGACCAGTAAGTATTTTTTCCTATCGGTCCCGCCTTTAAGGGGTCCAACCATGTCAAGCCCCCAGACCGCAAAAGGCCAGGTAATTGGTATAGTTTGGAGTGCGGTGGGTGGCATATGGCTTTGGTTGGCAAAAAGTTGACAACCAGCGCATCGTTGGACTAAGTCCTGAGCGTCTGCCCGGGCCGTCGGCCAATAAAAGCCTGTACGGAAAGCCTTGCTAACAAGGGACCGAGCAGCAGCGTGGTGACCACCGAGTCCGGCATGAATTTCAGCTAGAAGGTTCCGCCCTTCCTCTTCGGAGATGCACCTTTGAAGGACTCCGGTAGTGCTTTTCTTATAAAGCTCTCCCTCATGGACTCTGTAGGCTCTAGATCGCCGCACTATGCAGCGGGCCTCGTTTTGATCCTCCGGGAGTTCCTGCCTAGTAAGGTAGGCTAGGAATGGTTCTGTCCATGGGGCGATGACCACCATTATTATGTGGGCTGAAGGTGTAATTTCATTGGCAGAGCCTCCAATTGTGTCAGATTGTTCAGCGTCGAGTAGTGCGGCTGGGTCCGGGCTGTTATTTTCGGGTTCCCCCTCCCATGCTACAGATGTCTTGAACAATCTTTCCAAAAAGATGTTGGGGGGACCGCATCGCGTTTTGCTCCGATGCGTGCCAGGACGTCCGCTGCTTGATTGTTTTCTTGGGCTATATGATGAAACTCCAGCCCTTCGAACCGAGCTGACATTTTTAGGATGGCATTGCGGTAAGCTGCCATTTTTGGGTCCTTGGCGTCGAAGTCGCCATTTATTTGGGATATCGCAAGGTTCGAATCCCCGCGTACCTCTAGGCGTTGAATGCCCATGGATACTGCCATCCGGAGGCCATGTAGAAGGGCCTCGTATTCGGCTGCGTTGTTGGAGTCCGTGTACATAATTTGGAGTACATACTGGACTGTGTCTCCTGTGGGGAAAGTCAAAACAACGCCAGCCCCCAGTCCGGCCAACATTTTGGAGCCGTCGAAATGCATGATCCAGTTTGAGTATGTGTCGTACTCTTTAGGGAGTTCGGCCTCCGTCCATTCTGCGACGAAGTCGGCCAAAACTTGCGATTTGATAGCTCGCCATGGCTTATAGGTTATATCGAATGGGAGGAGCTCGATGGCCCATTTTGTGATCCGGCCCGTTGCATCGGGGTTGTTGATAATATCGTTAAGTGGTACTTCCGAGGCTATTGTTATGGAACACTCTTGAAAGTAGTGTCGTAGCTTTCGGGATGCCATGAATACTGCGTATGCAATTTTTTGATAATGCGGGTACCGTGATTTGCATGGAGTGAGGACAGTGGACACGTAGTAGACCGGCCTTTGAGGGAGGAGTTTGTGTCCGTCCGTTTCCCGCTCGACAACGAGCACTGCGCTGACAACTTGATGTGTTGCTGCAATGTACAATAGCATTGGTTCGCCGGTGTTAGGCGCGGCCAAGACTGGGTTTGTTGCCAGTATGGCTTTTATTTCCTCGAGTCCGGCCATGGCGGCGTCCGTCCCCTTGAAGTGTTCGGTGCGCCGGAGTAGGCGATAAAGGGGCAGTGCCTTTTCTCCCAAGCGGGAGATGAAGCGGCTTAGAGCCGCCACGCGTCCGGATAGCTTTTGTATTTGTTTGAGGTCCTTTGGGATATCCAATTGTGACAAAGCTCGGATCTTGGCTGGATTTGCTTCAATTCCTCTACCGGATACGATGAAGCCCAAGAGCTTTCCGGCTGGAACGCCGAAGACGCATTTTTCCGGGTTGAGCTTGATGTCGTATTTTCGGAGGTTATCGAATGTGAGCCTCAAGTCGTCTACTAGAGATTCGACATGTCTTGATTTGATGACCACATCATCCACATATGCCTCCACTGTTTTGCTGATCTGATTTGCCAGACATGTCTGGATCATGCGCTGATATGTTGCGCCGGCGCTTTTTAGCCCAAAGGGCATTGTGTTGAAGCAGAATAGGACGTATGGTGTGATGAATGCTGTTGCAGCTTGGTCTGATTCTGCCATCTTGATTTGATGGTAACCAGAGTATGCGTCGAGGAAACACAACGAGTCGTGTCCTGCGGTGGCATCGATAATTTGATCGATACGGGGGAGGGGGAAGGGATCCTTTGGGCAAGCCTTGTTAAGGTCTTTAAAGTCGACACACAAGCGCCAGGATTTGTCCTTCTTTGGTACCATCACCAGGTTTGCTAGCCAGTCCGGATGTTTTATGTCTAATGAATCTGGCCTCCAATAGCTTGGCTAGCTCTTCTCCCATAGCCTGTCTCTTGGGTTCGAAGAAACGCCGAAGGGCTTGTTTGACAGGCTTGAATCCTTTTAGGATATTTAAGCTGTGTTCGGCCAGCCTGCGTGGGATCCCTGGCATGTCTGAAGGGTGCCAGGCAAAAATGTCCCAATTCTCTCGTAGGAACTCTCGCAGTGCGGCGTCAACATCGGGGTTTAGTCGTGCCCCGATGGAAGCTGTTTTATTCGGGTCCGTTGGATGGACCTGGAATTTGACTATTTCGTCAGCTGGCTTGAAGGATGTGGATTTGGATCTTTTATCGAGTATCACGTCATCCCCGTTAACCGTGGAGCGCAGCGCGGTCAGTTCCTCGGCCGCTAAGGCTTCGGATAGTGCCTCAAGGGCTAATGCGGCCGTCTTGTTTTCGGCGCGGAGTGCTATGTCCGGATCACTAGCTAGAGTGATAATTCCATTCGGCCCGGGCATCTTAAGCTTCATGTACCCATAATGGGGTATTGCTTGGAAGATTGTGAATGCTTCCCGCCCTAGTAAGGCGTGATGTCCGCTTTTAAACAGGGCCACCTAAAACGTGACTTCTTCGAACCTGTAATTATCCGGCGTGCCGAACACCACATCTAGTGTGATTTTTCCTGTGCAGCGCGCTTCCCGACTGGGGATTATTCCTCTAAAGGTTGTGCTGCTTCACTCGACGTGGTTCCAGTCTATTTCCATTTTTTGAAGGGTCTCCTCATAAATGAGGTTCAGTACGCTGCCTCCATCCATGAGCACCTTGGTGAGGCGAAAGCCGTCCACTATGGGACTGAGGACCAATGCGGCTGGTGCTCGGGCTGTTCGGAATCTAGGTTCATCACTTGCGTTGAAAGTAATGGCAGTGTCGCTCCATGGATTTATTGTTGCAACTTGATAGACTTCGGCGAGGTTGCGGAGTGTTCTTTTTCGCATATTATTTGATGCGAAAGTCTAGAAGACTATGAGAACGGTACTGGTGTCCTCGAGCTGGCTTTCTGCGGCCTCCCGATTTAAGAGGTCCTCGCCAATTTTGGCTACCTGCCGGAGTATCCAATATGCTCTAAGGCTGTGAGTTGGTGTGGCGTCCTCTGTACTGTGAATTCTACAGGGTCCATCAAGCCACCTTTCCAGTACGGTTCCATGCCCTGTAAAGGGTTTTGGTTTTTTGCTTTTTATCCCGGGTGTCTTATGATGATGCACCCTCTTAGTTTGGACGGGATTACTATTCAAGGCCGGATTATCCCAAAATTTTGTTTCGGTTTTCCAGGCACTTTCCATCGCATAGTATTTTTGTACTATGGACGCCAAGTCAGCGAAGCGTGTAATATCACGACGACTTACGGCGTTAAGGATTCCCTCGTCCGTGCAATTACTGTAGAAGATTGATATTGCGTCTCCCTCGCGGTAATCCTTTATCATGTTCATAACCAGGAGGAATCTGGCCCAGTAATGATGTACTGTTTCGTCGGGCCTCTGCCTGACTTGGGAGAGATCGCTTATGTTCGGGTGGGTGGGTGTCGTTGAATCTGAAACCTCACCCAATCCAAGATTCGGAGGCCGAAGAGTTTCCGAATTCTGAAGTTCGGATTCCTGGACGTTATCCAACGAATCCAGCCCGTTGCCTGATTCTAAGCTCAGGTCTTGAGTTACATCCTCCCCTCCGCGGGTATCCGGCTTGGAGGGATCGGGAATTCGGACATAACTAGTCCTTAAAATAGATGAAGGGTCGCTGCACTGGGCCTCTACCACAGCAACATGGTGGGTGACTTGGGGAGAGTTAATTTCTCTTAGATCGGGCTTAAGCCCAACCTGGTCATAATCCGTAGCGACCCCAGGGCGGCGATGCGATCCAAGAGCTCGTTTACGGAAGAGAGCTCCATTGTATCTAACTGCTCGACGAGCTCCGAGCTGACGTGTAGATTTCTTTTGATGACCCGAGAGGTCACCGTCGGCGCAACAGCCGAACAGGCGGTCATGAGGAAACCACCTAGCCGGAGGGTTTGGCCAACAGCCAAGGCTCCCTTAGCAACGGCGCCGTCTTTGAAGACGGGAGAAGGCATCCTTCCTGATTGCGACGGCACAGAGGAACTCTCAATGAAAGCACCAATGTCGGTGTCAAAACCGGCGGATCTCGGGTAGGGGGTCCCGAACTATGCGTCTAGGCCGGATGGTAACAGGAGATAGGGGACACTTTGTTGTACCCAGGTTCGGGCCCTCTCGATGGAGGTAAAACCCTACTCCTGCTTGATTAATATTGATGATATGGGTAGTACAAGAGTAGATCTACCACGAGATCAAGGAGGCTAAACCCTAGAAGCTAGCCTATGGTATGATTGTGTATGGAGTTGATTCTCCCCTACGGACTACAACCCTCCGGTTTATATAGACACAAGATAGGGTTAGGGTTACACAGAGTCGGTTACAATGGTAGGAGATCTTGAATATCGCATCGCCAAGGAAAGTCCCATCCGGACATGGGACGAAGTCTTCAATCTTGTATCTTCATAGTCCAAGAGTCCGGTTGAAGGTATAGTCCGGCTACCCGAACACCCCCTAATCCAGGACTCCCTCAGGGACGCTTCTGCAGTCTCGCATCGCCCTAGCAAGTGAATGCCGGTGGCAAATCTACAGAAGAAACCATCATGCATCGCCTCTTGCTATGGTGTCCTCATCAACAGCACCGGACTAGTCGCGGCGTCTAGTTACCATGCCCATGTAAGATGCCATTGACGAAGACGCTGGCTGTTACATCTGTACGCCAGCTATGAAGAGCAGCTGATGTGAGGTTGCACCGCACTGCAAGGTTGCTCGTGCCATCAAGAGCCCACAAGGCCATCTGACGGCTCCATGCACCAAAGCAGCCGATGTAGGGTACTCCCTCCGTTCCGAATTACTTATCACAGGTATGGATGTGTCTAGATGTATTTTAGTTTCAGATACAGCCATTTTTGTGACGAGTAATTTGGAACGAAGGGAGTATATGACTGGTAAGCCACCGTCCAGACACGGAATCTGGACATGCTTGACACATACGATGCCTCGTACAACCACGATCTGGACTTTCCTAGTCTGGCAGCCACCGTAGAAGACACCTAACGAGAAGCTGCGGCGTGGAGTGCTAAACGATCACTTGATCCAGAGAGAAGGCCCCAACAAGATCACAGACCGCCGCATAGCTCACACTGCCGATTGCGCTGCCGGACTGCGCACCTTCTAGGCACCGCGCAACACCTCTGCGGCGATCGTATCTCACCGCCGCTGCTGCACGTAAGGTACCGTGCAGCCGACCAAGACCACCGCTACAATGCCACAGCCGCCGCCAATGGTGGACAGAAAAACGAGTCCTCTGCCGTCGGCCGCACAGGCTTTGCCCGGCGACATCCTCCGGCGACGGCGGGGGGAGAAGAAGAAGATCGAGCGCCGGTAGTGGACGGAGGAGAAGGGCCGCCGCCCATGTCGCCCAGAGATGACGCGGGGGCAACAACAATGCTGCTTTGACAGCAACATTCAAAACAGCATCAACATCAGGGACTAAGTTCTATAACAGAGACCGTCAAGTTGTGACACGCTAGAGTGTAAACATTCACTAATTCGTATCAGAGTTGATTGCTCCAAAAATTAATCAATGATGTTCCTGTGTGTGAAACTAATGCATGGAAAACCCGGTAGCATGCGTCGGCCCGTTAGGCTATAAAATAAAATAAGGCCACTGCTATAAATCATCCAAATGATGTTTAGCAGAATTAAACCGCCCCTAGAGCCGTCCGATTTAGACGCTCACAACCGCAGGATGAGGCAGCTCCTCCATGGCAGCAGCACCACACAGAAGCTCCCCATGGCAGCCCTGCGCAACACCGCCGGCGCCCGCCATCGCTCCATTGCAGCTCCGTCGGCGCTTCATTGCAACGCCGGCGAAGCTTCAACGTCCCTCTGGCGCTTCAATACAACTCCGACGACGCTTCATTGCAGCTCCGGTGATGCTTCACTACAGCTCCGGCGATGCTTCAACGACCCCGCGTGCTTCACTGCAGCTCCGGCGGCCCCCCGACGATGCTTCATCGCAACACCGGCGAGCCCCCTCTGCTTCACCGGCTGTTGCAGCCCCGCATCATCGAGCGGTTGAGCTTGTTGATGTTTTGCACCTCCTCCTCGGCCTCCCTATTGCAGCAAGTGCGGCGAGAGGCTCCGCCTTGAGACACCATCAATGGTTGCAGCACCTCGCCGGACCCCTCACATCACCGCCCACACCATGAGAAAAAATCAGCATGTGCGGCCATGACGGGATGAAGCAGAATCGGGCGGGGATGAAGCAAGGAGATGGCGAGGTGTGAAGCAGGAGAGGTGCGGCCATGGCGGGATGAACCAGGGAGACGGAGCAGGCAGGGATGAACCAAGGAGATGCAGGATCAAAGTAGGAGAGATGGGCCATGGCGAGCTTGCGGGGATGATGGCTATGGCGTCCAAAAATGAATGAGGCTAGAGAAAACGTGTGGATGGCCTGAAGATAACGCTAGGAGGTGGGGCGGCGGGCGGGCGCCACAAGGGACACGTGTCAAGCGAGTGTCACGGTTTAAGTTTCGTTGTTATCAGTCAGCTTAAAACAAACGTTTTCTATAAAATAATAATGCAAGAAACATCGAGAGAAGCAGCAACATGAGAAACAAACAGTAGAAGGGATTGATGGCTGCTGGAGTTTCCTGCTCTTGGTCAGCACGCTGTTGCCTACGCTTCTGAAACATGGTTATCTTAGGTTCGGGCATGAACAACATGCAGCTGGCGTCGTGCCATCCGGGCGGCAGCGTCTCCACCAGCGTGGCGGCGCCGTCTTTGAAAGCATCTCCAACAAGCGTCGGACACGCGGCGCGCAAAAAACAGATTTGTCGTGCGCATCGTTTGGTTTGGCGTGGCGCGCAGCGCCCGCTCCAGCAGCCGCGCTGAAATGGAGCGCGCGCGTCGTTTCAGCAGCGCACAAAAATGCAGCGCGCGCGACTCGCCGGTGTATTGCATATGGCATTTTTAACACAAAATGATGAACATTTTCAACACAAAATTTCACACAAACAAGTTGATGAAAAAAAGTTCATGCCCACAAGTTCATCCAACCAAATTCAAAATGCAAATCAAGTTCAATACACAAATGAGAAAGACACATCATTCCTCGTCCTCGTCCTCATCTTCGGAAGACGATTCTTCCGCTTCCGAAGATGAATCTTCCTCCCTCTCTTCATCGCGCACCGCATCACGTGAAGCTCCGACGGTGTTGGCAAGATCTTCAACGGCATCTTCATGGGAATGTGTGCGAGGAGGCACATCGAAAGACATTCCGCCCATGGCGGTCGGAGGTGCACCCATGCCTCCCATGAGAGAAGAAAAACTCATGCCTCCTATGGTGGCCATAGCGTCGGGGGGAGCTCCAAAGCCACCCAAGCCACCCATGCCACCCATGGCGCCGAGGCTACCGCCACCCATGGCGCCGAGGCCAACGCCACCCATGGCGCCGAGGCCACCGCCACCCATTGCACGAACCATGGCTCTTTTTGGATCAAGACTTCTTCATGGGCTAGATTGACATACTCCATTTGCGTCACATTGAGGTTAGATGTGTCCAAGAAGAACAAGTGCTTCTCCCATTCCAACAATTTAGTACACTCCTCATTGCTCACCTTCCTCTCCTCCAAAGCCACCTTTCTCTCCTCGGCCGCCACCCTCCTCTCCTCGGCCGCCAACCTCCTCTCCTCGGCCGCGGCATCTTGGTTCCTTGCCATTTTCCTCACCTCGTTGGCTTCTTTTCTTGCCTTCACAATTGCTTCCATAGCATTTTTGAGCTCATCGTCTCCTTTCCTCTTCTTCTTTTCGGTTTTGTCTTTCTTGCACCCATCCGGTCGCTTTGGCTTCGAGTATGAAACCGAGTTGGGTGTGGGGCTTCTCTCGTCGTCATCACTTGATGCATCATCCTCATCATCATCATCATCATCATCCAACTTAATTCTTCGCTTTCGTTTGGTGCTCAAATGCAAATCATCCAAATCTTCACGCTTCTTCCATTTCTCATCATCCTTCAACACTTCATAGCAATAAGGCAAAGCAAATACCCTTCCTTTCTTGATCTTCCCCTTCTTGGTTTCCCTCTCCTCTTCTTTGAACAAGTTTTGCGCAATGTTGAACTACATGAAAACAAAGCAAGTTAGCACCAACAACAAGTAGATGAACATGTATGATGAACATGTATGAAATGCCACTTACTCTATCGTCCTCATTTGTGCCACTTGGGTTCAACTTGTCAACCGCCTTTTGACAGGCCATCCACCTTTGACAATCCGAGTTGATTGTCGACCACCGGGACCTAAGTGATCGGCCGGAGCGGTCAATTCCACTCACGTTGCGAACATCAAAGTGTTCCTTCATCCGAAGCCAATAAGCATCTCTACTTTGATCACCTCCAACGGATGGATCCCTCGACACTTGCAACCAAGTATTGCATAGTAAGATGTCATCGGCGTTGCTGTAATTGCCCGCTCTTCCTTTTGGTGCGTCGACAATGCCCTCACCCTCCTCGTCCACCTCGAACTCATGGTTTCGAAATGCATGTCATTGGTTTGAGACCAATGCGAATTGTTGGAGCCAACACCCATCGTGGACATGTATGCATCATCATTGAGACTACAATTTTTTTTGCACAATGCAAATAAGCTATCTATATGTGAATGCATTCAAAAAATAACAAAAAATGAAAAGTTAGAATTTTTTTACCTTGGAGGCATTTCGTCGAACATGTTGTGTGCGCCGGCCGCCGGCTCAACGAGTGAGCTCGCCGGCGCTTCGGCAGCCGCCGCGCCCGTCGCACGCCTCGCAAGTTTCTTCCTCCTCGCCTTGGAGGTGCCGGAGCCGTCCGCCGCCTTATTTTTCTTCGCCGATGTCTTGTCCTTCTTTGGCGGCGCCGCATTGGGGAGCTTTGAGGAGGAGGGGGCGGTGGCTCGGGCCGGCGCCGGCGCGACGCCACCCGCCGCCGAGGTCATCCGCGCGGCATGAAGAGGCCGCGCGCGAGGCCGATGGTCGGAGGAGCTCCGGCGGAGGCGAGGCCAACG
>NC_057797.1:722197208-722354924 GCF_018294505.1 Triticum aestivum | reverse complement strand
GCGGCCATAGGACGGGGTGAGCGGGGTGCCGGCGCGTGCGTCCGTGGGTGCGGGTCGCCGGCGCCGGCGCGCGCGGGGCTTTGGAGCGGGAGAAGACAGAGCGAGCGAGTGTGCCGCGCGCGGAAGCGGGCGCCGCAAATACACCGCGCGGGGTACCGCTTCCTGCCGCGCGCCCAACTGCTTATATCACGCGCGCGGTTATTGCGCGCCCGCTAGAGCCATCCACCGGGTTGCGCGCACGCTAAAGTGAGTCTATTTACGTCGCGGCGCCTGTGTAGCGCGCCTGTTGGAGATGCTCTGAAGCTGTACCTGTACACGCTGCACGGCTGCTGCGGAGCCGTGTCGGCCATGACAAAGTAGGCGGTGCCACCGCTCAGCTCCCCGCCGATCCACTCGGCGTCCACGTCGTCCTCGTCGCAATAGAAGTCACGGCGCGCCCACTCCACCACCTCACCGCCCTTCTTCACGCGTAGCTTGTGCAGCGACACCGACAGGTCGTTGGCGTTGCCGCCGTCGTCCTGAAGAACACTGGCCAGCAGCAGCCTGCCGTCGTACTCCACGAGGTGGCTGCACCGGCGTGCCTTTCCGGGCACGACCGGTAACGCGAAGCCATCGACGAGTGGTTCCCCGTTCGGCTGGAGCACGTGGTAGGTAGCCAAATCCACGCAGACGACGTAGCCGCGGTAATGCGCGGCGGCGCAGCAGCGGCCGGTGCCGCCGAGATCTGACGATACACGCTGCCATTGGCCGTCGCCGGGGCGCAGGAAGGATGCCCGGAACCTGTCTCTACGGTATGGATAGGTATAACATCCATGTCGCGGTGGGTTCGGGCTGAACTTGTATAAGAGGATGGCGCCGTCATCGGAGATGATGCGGTGCAGACGTTCGCTGGGGAAAGGCAGTGTCCGGGGCTCGCCGCTCAAGGGGTTGACGAGGGAGAGCTCCTTGTGGGCGCTGAGCAGCCACGCCGCCGTGCTGTCCGCGCAGGCGACCCTCCTGTCCCGGACACAGACGCCGAGCGCGCGGTAGCTCGTCCTGGAGAAGACGCGGCACCGCTGGTCCTCCACGGAGCCGTCGCCGGCCTCGGACGGCGCGAGGAGCCACGGCAGGAGCTCTTCCTGAACTTCGTGTGCGTGCCGCCGTGGCCTGCAGACGGCGTCGAAGCGGACGGAGTCGGACGCAGTGCCACTACAACACAGTAGATATTAGGAGGCACTAAAAAATGCCTTTAAAAACCTAAAAAATGCCTTCAAAAATGTACCAAGGCGTTTCAGGAAAATGCTTCACTTTCGCTAACGTTGGAGAATTCGTAGGAGACAGTACACGGCTATCTTTTAAAGCGGCTAAATTTCATCTCGGTAGGCGGTATGGGACTAAATAGTTAGTGCTTGTATTCAAGCGTCGAATGGCTAGCGCAAAAAATGTCAATAGCGTGCTGTCCGCGCAGGTGACCCTCCTGTCCCGGACGCAAACGCCGGGCGCACGGTAGCTCGTCCTGGAGAAGACGCGGCACCGCTGGTCCTCCATGGAGCCGTCGCCGGCCTCGGACGGCGCGAGGAGCCACGGCAGGAGCTCTTCCTGAACTTCGTGTGCGTGCCGCCATGGCCTGCAGACGGCGTCGAAGCGGACGGAGTCGGACGCGGTGCCACTACAACACAGTAGATATTAGGAGGCACTAAAAAATGCCTTTAACAACCTAAAAAATGCCTTCAAAGATGTACCAAGGCGTTTCAGGAAAATGCTTCACTTTCGCTAACGTTGGAGAATTCGTAGGAGACAGTACGCGGCTATCTTTTAAAGCGGCTAAATTTCATCTCGGTAGGCGGTATGGGACTAAATAGTTAGTAATTTCATCTCGGTAGGCGGTATGGGACTAAATAGTTAGTGCTTGTATTCAAGCGTCGAATGGCTGGCGCAAAAAATGTCAATAGCGTGACTCGAGCCACCGACCTCAGGTTATTTCTAAGGTAATGCAAACCATTCAACCACCCCGCTCTTCCTTTAAACACAAACAGTAGCTTCTATATGTACTAGTATATCTGGCCAGCTGGGCCGCACGAGTGGAAGGCTGTTGACGTACATATTCCATTCAGTAGGGACTGATTTGGAAATCTAACTGAGATTTCGAGGTGTTTTCCTCCGGAACGCCTTCAAAGCATGTGCTGGCAAGTTTCAAAACACCCCTCGTGCTTTGGTAAATTGCGACGTTCTCTAAAAATGCATCTAAATCTCCAGTGGCGTTTTGCAAAACGCCTGTATACTATTCCATATCACGGCACTTTTTTTAAATGCCATTAATTGAGCATCTTTTGAGGCATTTTTTGTAAGTGCCTGCTAACAATGGACCTTTGAAGGCTTCCCTAAAAAAAAGGACCTTTGAAGGCATTTTCTCCTAAACGCCTTTGAAAGAGATAATCTAAAGCACTTTTTTTATGTCTTCAATAAAATGCCTCTATTTCTTAACCGTGTTGTAGTGTGCGGAGACGGCAGGCGATGTCGCGGAGCAGGTTGGCCGGGAGGTTCGCCCACTGGCCCGTTGCGGCGGAGGCCGTTGTTGCCGGCATTGTGTGCGCTGCGCACAATCCTGGTCGTCGATCCGGTGGGTGGGTTGATTTGGCTTCTCGCTCGTGATCCGTCGGGGCAGTAGGGGTAGGAGGTTGAGGCGTAGAGACGTACGTGACCAGAAAACCTTTCGGACTCGGCTCCGACTCGGAATTACAGTACGGCATCCACGCTTCGCCTCCGTTTGTGTTACGCTGCACCTAGCTACACGTAGTCTTTTTTTTTTAGAATTAGCTACACGTAGGGTTTTTTTTTTACGACAAAGCTACACGTAGGTAAACGGCCCAAGCGACACGGGCGGCGAACCAGGCGACTCATGGCTCAGGCCCAACAGTAGCATCTCACGGCCCATCTCTATTTGCAAAGTATTACGGAGCAAATACCGGAGGGCAGCATGAAAGAGAAAACCTAGATCGATCTGCCTAATTAGCGATTTGGGATCGATAGATTGACGTCCTCCGAGGCGAACTGCAAGCGCCCGCCAGAGACCCGGCTCCGGTGGCTCGTGGCATGTCTCTCCCGGCGTCCATGCCCGCTGATTTGGTTGAGCTGGTCGGTCAGCGGGTGTTGGCCGGAGACTTGCTCGACTACGTCCACGCGGGCGTGGCATCACCGACTCGTGCTTTCATCCACGTCGATGGATGATGCTGCCTGAGAGCATCTCCAACAGGTGTCGGTCGCGCCGCGCGCAAAAAACACGTATGTCGCGCGCACATCGCCTGATTTGGCGTAGCGCGCAGCGCTGACTCCAGCAGCCGCGCTAAAATGCAGCGTGCAAAAATGTTGCGTGCGCGACTCGCACAAACAACATATGCATTCAAAAACAAAAGAAAAAAATTCAAAAACAAACAAAAATAAATAGTTCAATTTCGTTTATTACAACTCAAACAAACAGTTTATCGTTCAATACAACAAATAGTGCAATTAAACACAACAAATAGTTCAACAATACAATAACGAACGCACAAATCATGATGCTCTTTGTCGTCCATTTCATGCCCACCACTCCTCAATGAGATCCTTCTGAAGATCATTATGTGTTGCAGGATGTCGAATGGCATGATAGAAGGCAACAAAACGGGCCACCCTTTCAGCCCTCCGTCGCACTCGCACGGGATATCCCAAGAGCTCATACTGAGAGTAGTCTACATCTTGACCACGCTCATTCTCGATGATCATGTTGTGCATGATCACACAAGCATGCATTATGTACCAAAGCATCTTTTGATCCCAAAATCTAGCCGGTCCTCTCACAATAGCAAATTGGGCTTGCAAAATCCCAAAAGCTCTCTCCACATCTTTTCTAGCCGTTGCCTGAGCATTGTGGAAATCAAGATTTTTTTTTACCTTCTGGCTTTTTCAACGGCTTGACAAAGGTTTGCCACTTTGGATAGATGACATCCGCTAGATAATAGCCATAGTTGTATGTACAGCCATTTGCTACAAACTGCACCGGTGGCAACTCCCCATTTGCAATCTTACTCATCAATGGTGACCGGTTGACAACATTAATGTCATTCAAAGATCCAGGCATTCTAAAGAATGCATGCCAAATCCAAGTCTCTTGATCGGCCACCGCTTCAAGGATTATAGTGGAACCCTTTTTTGGCCGTGGAATTGCCCATGCCATGCCTTTGGACAATTCTTCCAAGTCCAATGCATGCAATCTATTGAGCCAAGCATGCCAGGAAAGCCGCGAGCTTTGTTCATCGCTAAAAGCCTTGCGACGTCTTCAGCGTTGGGAGATCTCAAATACTCCTCGCCAAACACTCACAATTCCGACAGCGAAGCGCTTGACACACATGATGGCTTGGCTCTCACCCATAGCCAAGTGATCATCAACTAGATCAGTCGGTATACCGTATGCCAACATACGCAAAGCGGCTGTCACCTTCTGAAAGGTGCTATGCCCGAGCTCTCCGGCGGCATTCCTTCTTTGCTGAAAAAAGCGATCATGGCTCGCTAGTTTCTCTGCAATGCGCCTGAACAACTCGGTGCTCATCCTAAACCGGCGACGAAAATACGACTCGGGGTATGTGGGATTCTCCACAAAATAATGCCTGATCAATCTGTTGTGGGCATCGATCCTATCCCTTCAAATTATTTGCCGACCCATAACCGAACCACCGTGTTTCGGTTTTTTATTAATATGCATAGCTAGGATCATTGCAAGATCCTCCTCCTCTTCCATATCAAATTCTTCTTCGGAAGAATCATACGAGGAACTCATCTACAATGTTGAATACTATGCTATAAATAAAAAACTACAATCAACATGCACGGAATTCATGGCTTTTGAGCAATACATACCTTCTAGGCGTTTTGTCGAACACCCAGCGGGCGCCGAGCGGCAGCGAGCGCGCGGGCGCTGTTCGTCGGTGGACCAGCACGCGCACGGGGCGGCGGGCCTAGAGGGGGCCGGAGAAAGCGCGCGCGGGGCGGGGATAGGCCGGGGAAGCGCCGGAACGGTCGCCGGGTGGCGCAGTCGGCGGCGGCGGCGCGGCTGGAGGAGGGTGGGAGGTGCGAGCGAGCGCGCGAGAGTCCAGCGCGCGGGAGCGGGCGCAGCAAATAAGCGGCGCGCGATTGCGTTTCGGCCCGCGCGCTGGACTACGTATGCCGCGTGCGCGGTTTTTGCGCGCCCGCTGGAGCAGCTATTCCGGTTGCGCGCGCGCTAAAAAGGGGGATTTTACGGTGCGTCGCTAGTTTGGCACGCCTGTTGAAGATGCTCTGAGGGCCATGGACTAAACCCAAGAGATGGCAGAAAGCGTTTCCTCAACCTGGACACCGGAGTTTTTGTCCGCCCTCGAGTTCCTCTTCTTGAGGACTATGCCATCCTCTGTCCGGTCGAAGGCCTTCTCCTCCTGCAGCGGCAATACGGTGACCAACACAACATCATTTGCCTCCTTCATCCCTTCACGGGGGACGTTGCAAGGTTCCCACTAATCACGCATCACACAATATTGGGATCGAACCCAGATGGCATGCTTTACAATTTGTTACCTGGCAGCGCGGCCGCCTCCTTGAGCATTAGTGCCAAGGGAGTCGCCATGATGATGATGGTGCTTCCACGTACGCATCGCCTACTCTTTGCTACCACCGACGACAAGCAATGGAGCTTCTCATCCTGGAGTTTCTCCCCAGATGAGACCACCATGTCATCCCAGGGAAAACTTTACATGCTGCAGAAGTCCATGGATATCGGTGGAGTACAGATTTTCCAGGTTGACCCACCTCATGAGATGTCCGGGTTCAGTTCGTCTTCGTATCCACCACTCAAGGTTATCCCCGTATGCACGACTCGGATCCGCAACCCTTTCGGACTAGTAGAATGTGGCTCGGAGATCCCGCTCGTGGCTTACGCGAGAGTCTATAGAATAGAGGATCTTATCCTAGAAAAAAATTGTCCCACTAACAAGCATAGGAGAAAACGCTCTTTTGATGGGTATTGAAACGAGTCAGGGTGGCATCAGAAGGAGCTTGAGTGTCAATACCAAGGCGATGCCTACCATTAGGGGTGACACTATCATACGTAATAACCCCCTAGGTGACGAATCACTTGGACAATATCACCTCGATACTGGCACTTGGTCAACAAGAGAGGAGCGGTGCATGAAATATGATGGCCGGTTCTGTACTTGTAGCACTGTTCACCTCATTAACCATATGTATGGTGTCTGTCATTGTTCTGTTAACTGGTGAGCTGACCTTTTTCGCTCCTGATTTACTTGAGTATATAACCGTAAAAAAATTGCAACTTATTTTGTATGTGTCCATGCAGGTACGCAGGCCGAAAGAGGCTTTGGTAGCTAGTGCCGGGCCGAGGGAGATTATGTTTGTGACAAGATAAGTTTGGTGCTACTTGTTTTCTCTTCATGGGAAGATAATTCACTTCATTCGACAATTATATGCATATGGCCAGCCTTTTTATACGTGTAAGATGTAGAAACGAAAGTTGTATTGATCTTGATTATTATATTGTACACATACGAGATGAATGAACCGATTACCCCTGGCCCCTATCAATTGTTATTCATATATAAGCTGCCGAGGATGTGATGAAACTCATCTTTATCAAGTTTTTTCCAGAGTTTATTTACTAAACCAAGGGGTGGAGATTCATGAGCTTGTTGCCCTTGGGGAAATGCGAGCAGGTGGACGGGTGCCTGACTCCATCCCATGGTTGTGGAAGCTGGACAGACAGTACTTTGCGCGCTCTGCCTATGCGGCTTTCTTTAGAGGCTGAGAGGTTTTCGACCAGGTGTTGTGGATTTGGTACTCCCGTAATCTGCCTATTATTTACCGCCCTTTTGCTTGGCTTCTGACCTGTGATCGTTGCTCGACGGCTGACCGTCTGCATCAGCTTGGACTTCCTCACCCGGCTGCTTGTCTACCGTGCGATCAGCACCAGGAGACCTAGCGGGTTTGGTGGTTCGTCGAGTATGGGCCATAGTGTTGCTCAGGTGGCGCAAGAGGGAGTGGATGCTAGCAGTGGATTCAGATCGTGTAGCTTGGTGGACTTCCATTAGTGTGCCTGACACCGTGAGACTAGGATTTTAGATGATGAGGAGGAGAGAGAATGAAGAGGGGAATAGTCCGTTGGTAGAATTGTAGACGATCAGTAGTGCTAGAAAATCGAACGCTGCGGACTGCCATCTACCATTGTATCAAGAGTGCATCTGTAAAGCTACAACTGCATCCTTTCTCGATCGATTTGGTCTTCAAATTTCAATACCTCGCCGGCGGTGCGAGACCGCCCGAACCTTGTGCAGCACAGTGATGAAATGATGCTGGAGCCTGGTGTACGATGTGTGTGGTAGTTGATGTATATGTCCTGGATGTTACCGTCGGTGGCGGCAAGATGTTTGTCCAGGCCCGCCGGCGTCTTTGTCCAGGTGGGAGTCCATTGCATAAAACTGACGCATTTACGGTTAGGTTTGCAAAAAGGGTGTGGCTAGTTTTCAGTGGACTGAGACTGAATCAAGTCTCAGTCAAGCAACACAGTATATAAGTAAAAACGAAAAACAAATAGAATTTTCTTTTGTGAATCTTAAGGCAAGATCAAAGAAATATGCATCGACTAAGACATAAAAGTCTCGGTCGACTGAAATTTAGCAAAATTATATCCAAAAACCACCTCGTCCCCAATTTTTTTTATAAAAACCACCACATATTCAGTAATTCTTTTGCAGAATACACTCATCGAAGGATTTGGCCGTTTGAGCACTTTTTCGATAGATGTGTCTTGATAGTAAGAACCTGACTTGAAAAAAAAATGTCACATGTGCACGTTGATCAGTTATCTACTCTTCTTATCTCTCTTTCTTCTCACTCCCTCTCTCATAACGCCATTGCCGTCGGCCCGCCACCCTACATCCCTTCTCTTCCTCTCCTCTTCCTCGCTCTATCTCTCTTTCATACAATTAACTCCTCTCCCCTGACCTCCCCGGCCTTTCAGCACCACATCTTGCTACCCACGGCTCCTAACGCATCCCCATCCCTGCCACCGATGACCTGCGCAGTCGCATCACTGCTGCATCCACAGACAACATGTCTGTGGATCGGTGGCCGAAGCTTTCCGATGTTGCTGATGCCAGAGGCAGCGAGGACCGCCTCAGTGTGTTGTACGACATCCTCCTCCTCAAGTGTGTCGGCACGGCCGCAACCATTCAAACTAGAGTCCTCGCCCGACTCTAGCGCGGATCCAGCGATGGAGTTGCCTCTTATTCATTGGGGTCAATTGACCCCAATGAAATTAGCAAATCCTTCACAAACTTAGTACTAATCACTATTCATTTGTAAAGGATGACCCCACTATCATACACATGACCCCATTAAGCCATTTTTCTAGCTTCTTCCATGCGTGGATCGAGGGGGGGAGGCTTTCCCTAGTCACCTTGTGAGTGGGGAAAGAAAAACACCGGTATCATGCACCCTGTGAGATTGACCGGGTGTTTTCATTACTGCATGTGTTTTATAAGTGATACAAACACTTCGCATTTTTTATTGTTGTGGGAAACACCTATGTTTATGATTTACATATATGATTTTATCTTTAAAAAGAACATTATCTATTATTTAACCACAAAACATCGTGTATTATTGATAAGTGTGTTATCAATCCGCCTGTGCCAATCGCGCTCACACAAGCATACAAAAAAAAGGTTTCACACCTACACGCCGACCAAAACTTCGGTCGGTTGCTCACACGTCGTTGGATACACCCATATCCTGCGGTGCCTGCCCATACTAGCGATTTTGTATCGGGGAGCACGTTGCCAGTGGCCCCACGCACTTTCATCATATCCGCTCAGCGGCTGTTGCCATCCACTTTTTTTCTCCTTTCTTTCCCAAAGTGCCATCTCTTCTTCCCCAACAGCCATGCAGCCCACAACAAACGTCATGGATTTTGGAAGCTGCAAACAATGCCCATGGAGGGGAATGCAGCCATAAACGGCGAGCTTGGTGGCCGCGGACGGCAAGGACGGGGTGGGGCTTTCTTTTTGAGCACCCCGTATCAGTGGTTTTGCTACATGCTAGAACTAGCATCAAAAAATACTACAACCGACTCCTCACACTGCTAGAACCGGTGCTGCATTTTGCTTAACGGCATCATGGTGTTTTGCTACAATCGAAGACGGCATATGCTACATCCAGTGTTGTGTTCTGCTACCACCAGCCTCCCACACTGCTACAACAGACGTTTCATTTTGCTTGCATCGTGCGACAACATCGAGATTTTTGCTACAACTAGCGTCGCATGCTGCTATATCCAGTGTCGTATTTTGCTACAACCGGTAGCACGGCAAGCTACAGCTGCAGTGCAGCGAGATGTGATGGCTCAGCAGCAAGGAATTTTTGGCTGGATCCAAGGGTCAAATTTGCTGGAACCAGCGAGCCGAATTGTTGCAACGGTGAGTGGCGTCGAACAATGACAACTTTATTTTGCTGCAACCGTAGTAAGCATTTTCTATGACCGTCAAGAGGTTTTGCTACGACCAACACCGAGGGAGGTACATTGCGAGCTTTCCATGGGTGCCGCGGCGGGCGGCCGCCACCACCGAAGCTGCGCCGCGTCATTAACCGGAGTTGTGACAGTTGCCGTTTGCTTTTACTCCAACATGTGGGCGCACAGTATTGCATGCGCGAAGCCGACGAGAAAGGCTTGGGAGGCAGCGACCGGCATTGTAGACGGCGAACCAGTGGCGTGTGAGGCGGTGCTTCAAGGTTGGTCATTCACTCGTTCATGGCGATTGCCGGTGGCGCCATTGCTCCTTTTCCTACTGGCTTCACAGATTTGGTTTTAGGAGAGAAAAGGACATGAGAAGCCCCAATCCAACGACAATACGTGCTTGATTGGAACAGTTGGGGCGCGACTTGCCCAACTATTGGGCCGGCACTCCGGCACCTAGCATTGACTACTCTTTTTTTTAACAGAACGTACTGGAGAATGACGTGCCGGATCTTAGCCCCATCAGCAGGCCCAACAGTAGCATCTCAGAGCCCATCCTTATAGTTCGTGGCCAAGTCGATCGGTGGTTTCCAAATCACCCGGAAAAAAAAAGATCGGACCTTTCCAAAAAAAAATACGGAGGAATTACTGGAGGGCAACAAGAAAGAACCTAGATCCATCGATCTGTTTAATTAGTTATTAGTCTTTGGGATCTATAGATCGAAGTCCTCCTCGCCCTTGCGTACTGCAAACGCTCTCCAGCAATCACCACAGCTGCTTCCGCCACCGGCTCCGGTGGCTCGTGGCATGTCTCTCCCGGCGTCCATGCCCGCTGATTTGGTTCAGCTGGTCGGCCAGCGGGTGCTGGCCGGAGACCTGCTCGACTACGTCTGCTTCCGCGCCGTGTGCGCGCACTGGCGATCCAGCACCATCTGCCCACGGGGACGTGGCATCACCGACTCGCGCTTCCATCCGCGTCGATGGATGATGCTGCCCGACGGCCATGGACTCCACCTCAGAGATGGCAGGAAGCGTTTCCTCAACCTCGACACCGGAGTATTTGTCCGCACTCGAGTTCCTCTTCTCGAGGACCATGTCATCCTCTGTCCGGTCGAAGGTCTTCTCCTTCTGCACCGGCAATACTGGCAATACGGTGACCAACACAACAGTATCTGCCTCCTTCACCCCTTCACGGGGGACGTTGCAAGGTTCCCACCTATCACGTATCACACAATAACCTTGGGATCGAATCCAAGTGGCATGCATTATTATTTGTTGCCTGGCAGCGCGACTGCCTCCTTGAGCATTAGTGCCAAGGGAGTCGCCATGATGATGATGGTGCTTTCACGTACGCGTCGCGTACTCTTCGCTACCACCAAGGACAAGCAATGGAGTTTCTCATCTTGGAGTTTCTCCACAGATGAGACCAACATATCGTCCCTATATGAGTCCATCATCTCATCCCAGGGAAAACTTTACATGGTGCGGAAGTTCATATCTACCGGTGAAGTACAGATTCTTCGGATCGACCCACCTCGTGAGGAGATGTCGGGGTTCAGCTCGTCTTGGTTTCCGTCATTGAAGATTATCCCGGTATGCGCGAGTCTGATCTGCAACCCTTTCGGATTAGTAGAACATGACTCGGAGATCCTGCTGGTCGCTTTCATGGGAGTCTATAGAATAGCGGATCTTATCCTAGGAAGAATTATCCCGCTAACAAGCATTGGGGACAATGCTCTCCTGATGGGTTTCGAAAGGAGTCGATGTGCCATCGGATGGAGTCTGAGTGTCAGTATCAAGGCAATGCCTACCATTACGGGTGACACCATCATACGAAGTCATCCTCTAAGTGACAGAACTCTTGGACAATATCACCTCAACAGAAGCAGTTGGTCACCAAGAGCGGAGCGATGCCTCAAATATGATGGTAATATGTCCTGTACTTGTAGCACTATTCACCTCATAAACCATATGTATGGTGTATGCCATTGTGCTGTTAACCGGTGAGCTGGGTTTTTTCACTCTATTTTTCTTTTTGTTGCTTACCAGGCGTCCACTCCTAATTTACTTTAGTATTTTTATTAACCGTAAAAAATATTGCAACTTATATGTACATATCCATGCAGGGACTTAGGCCAAATGGGTAGAAAGCGCCGGACCGTGGAAGATTATGTTCTCACAAGATGAGTTTGGTGCTTACTTGCTTTCTTTTCATCTGAAAGATGCTTCACTTCATTCGGCAATTATATGCATATATGGCCAGCCTTTGTGTGCATGTAAGATGTAGGAAGGAATTTATTGATCTTGATTATTATTATATCATACGCATATGAGATGAATGAACCGATTACCCCTGGTCCCTATGTATTGTTGCCATTCATAAGCTGCCGAGGGTGTGATGAAATGCATCTTTATAAAGTTTTTTCTGGAGTTTATTTTCTTTTTTCATGTGGTGAAGATTGGTGAGTTTCTCGCCCTTAGGGAAACGCGAGCAGGGGATTTGAGAATTTGCTACATGTGTGTTGCTCTTTGAGGATTTGGCCCCGCTTTGCCTGACATCAATTAGTTGCCATCTTTCCCGGATTCTTGATGATTTGCCCTGTTGTTGCTGCCAATACGGACCTACAACAAAATGTCCAACATGCCCCTGGTGAGGCCTAGTGTCGTTCTTGTTCCCTTGTCCTCACCTCGCCCAAAAATCGGCATGGTGGCGGACATAAGCTACACGGCAGCACAGCCGGCTCCACTTGTTCGTATTTGTCCCGTGACCCAGCCACAATGCGTATGCGACCACTGGACATCTTTGAACTGAGCTAGACACGCATGAACTCCCCGATGTCCACGGATGCACGATGTCTGGTGCTCACCTCCAGGATGGCCACCTCCAAGCATGGCGGGAGGAGGGAGGAGAATTTGCTAGCAGCGTATTGGTGGAGGACAACGGATGCGTGTGCCCAGCGAGCTACTGGTTGAGGTCGTGACCTCGGCATTTCTTTCAGGTCATCAACATCGTACTGCTTGTTCTAGACCTGCCAGTGAAGGTCCTCGAGCGGGGTCTCGTATGGTCGACGTGGAGGGGTTGGGCCCATGATGCGACTGGAGGCGGTCGTGGAGGAGCGCAAGGTGGAAGAGCACGGCAACGACCCACGTCCGTGTAGGAGATACGCGGAGGCAGCAGCACAGCAAAACGACGGTCGAGAGGAGGCACGAATCGAGCAGCTTCTGATGTGGACATAGCTATCATAAAAACGTCTAAAAATATTACAGGACAAATTAATAACCAGGTACAATCGCTTATTTGTACATATGATTTAACTGACGAGAATATGATACTACACTTATATTTAGATTTATTTATACTCGGGAATAAAGGAATCAGAAAAATAATTAAAGAAAAGCAGCAATCCTTGCATGCATGGACTCCACCACCGAACCATCCATCTCATCCATCATGCATGAGGAGCAAAAAGCCAACGTCACAAGAGTCACACAATTTTTTGTGGTTGAAGGAACCGTACCCAGCGGCCGCCGCCGGCGCTGGTCCGTCTCATCTCCGGTGGCCTTAGGGTCATGAAGGCGGAGTGGATCTCGGCCCTTGCCGGTGGGAGGGCTCCGTTTTTATATCTTTTTTCGAGCTTTGTTAGGGTTTGTGTCCTGCTCAGGAAGGCGAGATGTCGGCGGTTCCCTGAAGATGGAATAAAGGTCTCCCCATCTAGTCCCCGTTTCGGTGATGCGTGTAGCATCATCGGTGGGCGTGTGGAGGTGTGTCTCTGGCGGATCTGTCTTTGGTGGATTTGCTCGGATATGTTCGTCGTTCATTTTCGTTCGTGTGTCTTCAGGTTGAATCCTCTTAATCTATCCTCTTCATCCGCGGCGGTTGCTGTTATGGTGCATTGGTTCTATGAGATTTTAGCACGACGACTTTCCGACTGTCTACTACAACAAAGTTTGCTCGGCTCCGGTGAGGGAATGGCGATGACAGCAGCGTGCCTTCGCTCGCTTGTTTATAGTCGTCGCTAGGTGGTCTACGGATCTGGATGTAATTTTTATTATTTCTAGTATTCGTTGTACTATCATGATTGAAAATGAATAAATTAAAAAAAATTCTGTGAAAAAAAGAGTCAGACAATTTTGTTTTGGCTAAATTAACAAGAGGCCAAAGACTTGCACCACGATAGGTCAAACAAAGCTACCGCAACCGCCGTACAGCGTCAGGTCTTCGTACGGCCCAGCCTCCTGTGGTACAACGGACAGACTCGCTGCACGTTCACCTTTAATAAATATATAATAAATAGTCAGTCTAGGTTAGGGTTTAGACTTGGATTTTATTTAGAGAAGTTTAACTATTGCTATTTTTATTTATCTTTGCTTATAGCGGCTAGTGCGACTGTTAAGATATTCTATCGGAACCCCATCTTGTAAGATTATTCCATCTAGCATATTCGCAATTTCAGATTGTTTGGCTATTATTTTACTGCATGTTCTTCGATTTGCTTGCAGGAAAAATCCTTCGTGAATAGATCGATCGCGCCGTTGGCTCGGTCAATAAAGCCGTGGAGTTGGTTCAGCAATTGCATTGGATATCAGTCGTGTACGGTTCTTCCTGTACGGTTGGTAGCCGGATCGTGAGGGTCAAGTCCCACAAAAACCGTAGTTATCCTCTCTCATCGAAAGATCGGGTCCCCAATTCACATCTGCTGGACAGCATGAGGAGAGGAGTAGCACAACTAGTAGGATCACAATAAGGCATCCCAACGGCAAGACACGACTGCAAGTCATGGCGAGCAATGGGGTACGCACTAACAGACAAGGTAAACGGGAACAGCTGAACGCGAGCTGCCTAATTTGGGCTAAGGGCTAGTTTGGTCAAAGATTTTATCGTGTAATTCTAAACTATGCATAAGGGGCAAATCGTCAAGAATCTGAAAAAGTTGTGCCAAATAATTGATGAGAAAGAAAACAGGGGCAAATTCTCAAAGTGCAAAGAAACCTGTGGCAAATTCTCAAATTCCCCGATGCGAGCAGGTGCATGGGGTGCCTAACTCCATCATCGGAAGTACTGTGCAGCCGATACTGACTGGCCGATCAATGGACGATGCTCCATCCAGCGGATGTGCTTCATTTTATCACATGCATGTATGGTCAGATCAATAGGATCGTCTATGAATCGGCTGTGCACTATCGTGTGTGTAGCAGCGCTCCTCCATCATTTGGTCGTCGGAGCCTGACGGGGCGTTGTGGATCTGGTGCTCCCGTGCTCGGCCTATATATATGCCGCTTTTTGATTGGCTTCTGGCCTGTGATCGCCTTGGCTTTGATGCTCCTGTGCTCCGCCTATATATGTGCCGCTTTTTTTTGCTTGGCTTTTGGCCCGCAACCGTTGCTCGATAGCTAACTGTCCGCGTCAGCATGGAATTCCTCACCCGACCGTTTGCCTGTTGTGTGATCAGCACTAGGAGACCTTGCAGGTGTGGTGATTCATCGGGTATGGGCCGCAGTGTTGCTCAGGTGGGGCAAGATGGAGTGCATGACAGCGGCGGATTTGGATCTTGTAGCTTGGTGGACTTCCAAGTGCGTCCCGAACTCAGCGTCTCTTTTCAGCCGGGTGAATCAAAAGTTTCCTACTAAACATTTTTTTTGAGCATTCCTACTAAACATTTAGTCTCTTTCTCCGCATACATTGTCGTCGTTTATCACATTTACTCCTTCCCCGCAACAACAAAAATCATCTATATTTACAGTTATGATTCATATGTATCGCTGGCCAGCAACATCTTTTGCTTTGTTTTGAGAAACGCCCCTTCGTTTTGCGCCGGCGGCTTTTGGCACCCTACATCTCCCTCCACCAAAATGCTGCACATGCAGAGTCGGGAGACAACATTTTAATTAAATGCTGCCAGGAGCAATGAGAAAGGCACTCGAATCATGGCATGTTCTGGATATCCCCTCGTGCATGTCATGTTCGGTTCAAATATACCGGTACTATGTAATGTATTCCCTCTGTTCATAAATTGAACTACAAAAACGTCAACAGAGGTTAGTAAATTTTTAGGCCAGTTCTATTAGCGGGATTCAGAGGACTCATCGAGCAAAAACGTTCAAGAATTCGTTGGCTAAATCCTCCAACGAGAAGAAACTATTGGCTCCATTCTTTCCCCGGAAAAAAAAACGGCCTTGCTGTAAACTGCATATCATATGTAAACATATCAGACACAATATCCTCGAGACAGTCAAAATTTCCAGGCACCAATTGCAAAGAAGAAAACACGAGCCCTCCTTATTTCCAGGCTTTCCTTCCCCTGAACTGCTTTCCTGAGTGCTTCGCTTTGGTCTTCTTCTCCTGCCGAGAACGCGCTGCCTTTGCTCTCTTTGCCGCCAGAGGCATCCTCTTCTGGTGCTGTTTCTGCTTATTGCTCGAGCCACCTGTCTAACACACACCAAAAAGAAAGTGATCAGACAAGGAACGGAAGATCACAAAATCCCCAGAAGAGAAAGCTAAGACATGATAGCGTATCTGGAATGGCACAAGATCACATTTTCACAAGGGGTAAAACAAGGGAATAAGGTTCTCAGGTTACCTTTTTCTGTTTAATAGCTGCTCTTGCTTGGTATTTTCCTCTATCCTCCCTTCCAGCTTTCACCATCTCTAATCTCTCTTCCTTGGTCATCTTTCGTTTGACGTGAGCCTGCATAAATAGTTTATATAGGTCAAGCGTATGTGCTTTTGCGCGTGCGGTCGGTGGGGAAGAATAGTTTATATAGATAAAATGTATGTGATTTTTGTGTGCGGGGAGCGAGAGGATACCGCAAGCTCCGATGGATCAACGCGCTTCAAGCTAAGCTCATCAGTAGAAGGAAGTTTGAAGGTCACTGATCTTGTGTCACCCTTGCTGAGCCCATGTTGAACCAAAGCCAACTTTGCTGCTTTCTTTGCCTGAAACTCATACACTTTCAGTAAAATGTTTGCTTAACAGTAATTTTAGTTTTGAACAAGAGTAGGTACTCTAAGCGTGAAACACAATGAATGAATGTATAACAGAAGTAGAGAAGCTATGCGAAATTCACATACCTTGAGCTCTTTTATGCGCTTAAAATCTTCGTCGCCAAAAATTCTGCCAGCTTCATCGGTTGAGGCTTCAGCCTTCTTAGCTCCTGCTAACTTCTTCAGAGCTCGAAGGCTTGCATCTGCAGCATCAAGTTGTCCAATATAATCACTTAACTTTCTCTTCTGCACCTTGGAACCGCTGCCCTTTGATTTATCCTCCTCATCACTGTCTTCAACCTCCTGGTCCGAGTCTTCATTCTCTGAATCGTCATTGAGCTCCTCATCTTCATCCTCATCAGACGCATCAGTATCACCATCCACGTCAGAGTCGTCATCTAGTTCATCCATATCGTCATCACTATCATCCTCGTCTAGTTCCTCTGCATCATCTTGTTCCCCAGATACTTCATCTTCATGATCTTCACTGGCATCAAGCTTGTTTGATAAACTCTCCAAACTTTGTTGGGTACCACTCGCAGATGGCAACACTTCCTCGTCATCAGAATCAAAAGCATCAGACTCGTCGTCTGAACCCCCTTCTGGTGACATCTCTTCATCTAGCAACTCAGCTCCAGGCACATCACTAGCAATAGTGGTTTCTCCAAATGCTTTTGGCCGAGCAGTTGGATCAATAGGACGACCACGGTCTTTCTTGACTAACAATGAAGGACAGATCTGAATTCAGAACAAAAGTAGGTTTAGCTGAGTGAAGCAGAACTGTAGATGCCAAAACAGACACAGAATCTGCAAGAAAATATCTGACCTCCCTGAATAATGTGATAAGTGAGCGAGCGGCAATAGAAACAGCTTTCTCGTGGGACTTCTTATATAAAACAAGGTCTTGGAGTAGATCCTCATTCATCATCTGCAGATTTATAGAAAGAATCAAGGAAACTTAGGTGAGTAAACGAACCAAGATTATCTTCCTGTGCATTCTAGAATCCATAGAGCACTAGGACACAAGGTAAGCAAGACTGCATGTGTATTTTACATGCATAAAAAGAACAGCATCAATGAAACTTCCCAAACATAAGATCGACAATAATGGTAGAATAGTACAAAACAAAATAAACTAAGCATGGCCAAGTATAGCCAAATTTATGCATCTTCATTTAGTTATGCTTAAAACTTGTAGTTACACAACTATCACAATCTTTTCAGTCTACCATCCACGAGTCTACAAACAAAATTTATGATTTAACTACCACAATGGTATAATCATATGTGTTCCCAAGGGTACAAGGTGGAAAACATATGCAACATGACCAGCATAATGATTCTAGGTCATGATTTAAGGTAGCACTGCAAACCATGTAAATGCACTAATTGAGATGTCAGAGAAGAGCAAGTTAAGTACCAATGGAATTCGCATGCAGATCTCTCTCACAACATTCAGGCCAACAGCAATAGCCTAAAAGGAGTGAGTTAGTTACACATATGCTCATGTTAGTCAGGAAAACACACAGTACAAAAGATGAATAAGCGAGTCATGCAAACCTCCGGACGGGAACGATCATGCACAAATTGATTTACTATCTGCTTGAACAGCGGTTCAACAGCATCAGGAGGCACCTGCAATCGAAACAAATTAATTTTGTTGTGTTTCAAATATATCCAGAGAAGCAACAGCATTGGCTACAAATACAGAGGAAAAGTGCAGTGTCTAGTCTAACCATCTCATGGCAAGCCTGTACTGCTGCAGCAAGTAGAGTGGTCACATCACGTTGATGAGGCTGCATTGCATAAGGGTGAAAAATATTATGACCATATCAGCATAGAATAAAACTAGCAATTTTTCAAAGGCTGATGCAAGCTAGGCATACTCTCAGTTAAGTAACATACTTGAACATATCTCTGAAGATATGGATAGAAGTTCAACAAAACCAAGTGATGCAGCCCAATAGTCCTTGCTATCACCTTCAACATCATCATCCTTACCTGCACATGCAATGGTTTTCCTTTATACTGTATGGTTCGTGTTTACTAAAAAAAGTGGCAGAAACCTACGCTACAGAAGAGCATGCAATCGCATACTAAATGTGGAAAAGGTTGATATGATAGCAAGCATATCAAGTCAGAACAAGCCGAATAATCAGAAGAACAGGATTTAACGATCTTAACCATTGGACGAAAACTAGCTCACACCAACCATCTAAAGCAACCTTTTTTGGTTTTATTTTCAGAGAACACTTCTAATAATTATTACCCATGTAGATTACCCTTTAACCGCCTAGTGAGCTGACCAACCGGTCTTGCTGTACACAATTTAATAATTGAGATTTAAGTCCGTATTCTCCTACTTTGAGACTTGTTCTTACTCATGTCATAATACAAGTAATGTTAGAATCTGCGTCAGCGAACTTTCAAAGATTGACCATCAACATAAGAAATTACAGACATCTATGACACCAAATTGATATAATACGTTCATCATGAAATATGAGTGAACATATTTGCATAGTAGAGAATGGTCACTGTGTAACTGAGTAAACCGTGTCAACATACAAAAGAACAGTACAGCAGCATGAATGAATATTAGATATAGGAATAATAAGACAAACCTCGAATCGTTCATTGCATTTCTGTAGCCGAGAGAAGAGTTTCTCTGCAAAACCCTGTAAGAGCCCCAAAAGGAGTTTCAGCATAATAGAAGATTATCTCATCAACAGCAAGAAGTGGATGTGGCATCTCATTTTATTGTGACAATGACAACAGCTTGAAAATTTATGATGTTACTCTACCTGGGGATCCTTTAAATACGTAAGGGGTGAATAGTAATTGGAGCCAGTCTCCTCATTGGATTTACGTTGTTGCCTTTTCATACTACGAACTACACGCTCCAATTTAGCTTTCTTCTTTTTCTTACTAGCAGAGGTACCCTTGTGATTTGCCTGTGGAAAAAAATCAAGAAAAGACACAATGCATCAGAAGAGACAAATGAAACCATAAGATCTAAAATACTATCAATACAGCGCCAATATGCAGAAACATCCAAATCACCTTGTAAACATCCTCTTTACTAAGTATAATATTTGGGTTTTGAATCGCTTCATCGTCACTGCTGGCATCACTATCATCCTCTTGCTCAACATTTTCATACCCAATGAGCAATGAAATAGCAGCTGTCATAAGCCTGCATGTAGAATACACTTGTTTAGATGGGAAGCAACCAACAGCAGACACCTACATTTCCTTACAAAAATGCACCTCGAAGAAGGATGGAAACAAGCATCGCATATAGCATTTGCTGTGCGGTCATCAAACCAGACCCTTCGACGGTGAAGATCACATAGGATAGTAAAAGCCCTCTTTGCTCTCGACTCTTCCTCGCCCTGAGAAACAGGACATAATCAGATAAGGTGGGAAACGGTCTCAAGTGTATGCTTACCAGCTACAATGTTAAGCG
Organism: Triticum aestivum; assembly: GCF_018294505.1. NCBI lineage: Eukaryota > Viridiplantae > Streptophyta > Magnoliopsida > Poales > Poaceae > Triticum > Triticum aestivum. The sequence continues at coordinate 722,334,962 of NC_057797.1, read as the reverse complement.
CAATAATTCTTATCAAACCAAGTGTAAGATGTTGCAAACCTGTACTAATTTAAAAAGGATGCCTTGCAGTTTGCGATTCTTGGCTTCATTCTTGTGCTTCTGATTCATCCTTCTGATGCTGTGTACAATATGTGAAAATGCAAGCTTTTTTACTGCTCGATCTCCAATGACTTGAAGCTCCATAAATAACTCCATGGTGTCTTCCAGATCAACAATCTAAACATTTAATTAACAAAAGATTACAATGATATAAGGTTGCAAAACTGAACTCTACAAGGCAAAGAAAAAAAGCTCTTCATTCGGTAATAATCCACTCTCTAGTCCTCCGTTACCAAATAAAAAACACATCTAGAAACTCCACTGCGACCCAGAGGCCCTTAAATTTTAAAGATGACAGCCAGACAATCACGGACTCGCCGTCCGGTTACACTTCCTAATGGGGCTGATAGACCATTAAATTTAGAAGGAAGAAAACTAAGACCATATACTCTGGGAACAGTGCTGATTACAGTTCAGGTCAAAGTTCAAAACTTTCCGTTGAGATGATTTATCCTAGGCTTCAGCCATTGCATTATCATTGTATCAGTATGAATGAATTCCTGGACGATGATTTATCGTAGTACCCTAGGTTTCGACTTTCAAATTCCCTTTAGTATGTTTGAATTGGCTGATCTATGGTGTATTGACAATAATATGGGGTTAATATAGCCTGTGCTGCTGTTATCTGGACTTATGGACAATGCGAAATGATATTTGTTTCCAGGGTACAGTGTGGACAAGTATCCAAAATCTGTTGGGGCGTGTGAGTGCCATGATACATCAATGGAAAATCCTGTGCATGGACGATCAATCGGTGATACTGCAGAGATGTCTCTTACTCCTCGATCGGGCAAGAAGATAACTCCTGAGGATTGCCTGGAGATGAAGAATCTGGTGGGCGAGAAGAAAGTGCGGAGGCATTGGTTTGAGAGTCCATTCCAGCTGAATGCTGATGTAAAAATGCTGTAATAAGTTTAGCCTAACTTAACTTTTCCTTCCTGCTCTGCTGTGAACTTTTTTGCTCCCTCCTTTCACAGCCTGATGGGGCGCATGTGTGGGGGTTGCGGTTTCTCTGGCTCAGTAACTTTGGCTTGATGAGCCCGAGTGCTGCGAACAGTGTAGTTTTTGGCTTCGTTGCCCCGTTTTAATGAAAATTAGGCGGGGGGAAACCCCTTTTGTTCAACAAAAATAAATGAATTCCTGGACAATGCAACGCCCATCAGCCTAATTTGCTGCTATCCTAATGTAACCAACAGGCACAAATCTTCTGTGTGGTTATAAGAAGCAAAACCTAGTAAATCCGACACAACAAAACTGAAACAGAACATTTTCCCAATGTACTAGCAGAAAAATCATCTCAACTAAACCTTGACCACGACAAACAGACCCCGTGTCAATGAATTTGAACAATAATTCGTACCAATAGCTCAGTATCCCATCTAGCCCACCAATTTACCAGATAAATTTCTATCTGAAGGCAGGTAATGAGTTGAACAGGAGCTCACCTTCCGATTGACCAGCAGTATGAGCGCCTGCACGAGGTGCACCCGGAGGCCGGACGGCAGCGCGCGGGCGTTGGTGTCGAGCAGGCCCCCGATCTGGTCGGGCAGGTCGGCGAGGTCGTTGGGGTAGAAGGGCGCGACGTGGGCGAGGAAGAGCGCGAGGTCGCCGAGCTCCTTGGCCGTCTCCCCGCCGCCGCCGCCGCCCGAGGAGGACGAGGACAGCGCGGACTGCTGGCGGAAGAGGAACACCGAGGACTCGAAGTGGCGCTGCAGCTGGCGGAGCTCCGTCTCGTACCCCTCCGGGTCGCGCTTCATCTTGGCCTGCAGCGCCGGGAGGCTGTGCCGCTCGCCCGCGCCGCCCGTGGCGGACGCGGAGGCCGCCTCCGGCGTGTAGGCGGGGGCGTGCTGGCGCATCGCCGCGGGAGGGGGGAAGAGTTCGGGCTGCGCCGCCGGGGATGTTCGCTCTAAAACCCTAGTAGGACGGTCGGGGTGCCAAAATTTTGCCTCTTTTTTGTCTGTGGGATAAATAGTTTAGGGGCCGGTGGTGGTCGGAGACGCGGGAATGCGGGCCGCCGTCGCCGAGTTTCAGTTCGGGGGTATCGCGGGGTGGCCGGCGTGCGGCGGCTACTAGGGTTAGCTGGCCGGTTGCAGGCCGTGCGGGAGTTGTGAGAGGGAGGGGGATGAGGCGGTAGTTGGGCTTGGGCCTTCGGGTATGCTGGGCCGTGCCAAGGTTTTTTTTGCAGGAGGGCCATGTCTAAGTAAGGCTTCTTTTATATCCCTCAAAAAAAAGTAAGGCTTCTTTTATATCCCTCAAAAAAAGAGGAAGGCTTCTTTTGATTGAATGAAGGAATCAAAAACATTGGGATGTGAAAATTGTTTCAACAAAAAACATTGGGATATGAAAAGGCAGATGCTATGCGTCGGCCGGGTGATGATTCGATTGGATCGGTCCCTCGGCAGTTGTTAGATGGCGCACGAGAAAACAGTTCTCCCGTCGTGTCAGCCGCAACCTTTGCAACAAGGACCTTGTTTGCTAGGGGTTTTTGCGGCACGAGCTATGATGCAGTTGTTCAAACCATTTCCATCCCATCATACACAGCTTTTGAAACAAGGATTGTGTTGTGCGAGAGGGCTTTGCAACAGAAACCGTGTTGCAGTCGTTTTGAATCGTCTGGTCTCCCGACATGTGCAGCCTTTGCAAGAAGGGTCGTGTCGCGCTAGGGGGCTTTGCAACATGCACCTGAACTGTATTGCAGTCATTCGAACCGTCTGATCTCTAGTCACGTGCAAACTTTGCAACAAGGATTGTGTTGTGCTAGGGTGCTTTGGAACATGAACCATGTTGCGGTCGTTCGAATTGCTTCCAACCATTTACAATATTCCATGTGTTGCACCCAAAAGGGTTTGCAACGAGGCCCGTGTTGCAAATCTGGACTATGGGTAAGGGGTTGTTGTGAGCCGTGAGATCAATTCAGATCTGACGGCCTCAAAGGTGGTCGGCGCGCTACGCGTAACAGGTCGGATAAGCACTAGCATTTTCCATATGAAAAAAGGCATGATTAAGATGTCATGTAATGTGAATTCCTTGTCACAAAAAATAATTGTAATGTGAATTCCTAAGATTTTGAAGCAATGGAATTTTGTGCGAGGTGCATTTTGATGATGCTCGGGAAATGAACACGATAATATTTTAGAGGGTTGAGAGGATAGATAAAGTGAAAGTGCATTGGACTTTATTACAAAGAAAAATAAAATGAGGTTTGAGCTCATGCTGATATTTCTGAGGAATGGGGCTATAGAAATTTGGTAGTCTTTACCCCATTATCCAAAGGGCTTTCATATAAAAAGATCCTTAAGATTTGAATCCTCCATTATTCCGATGAAATCCTACAGTCCAACGAGGCCTTCTAGGATATGTTCCAGACGATGGACTGTCCTCTTGTGTGCATGTGCAGTGCAAAGATGTGCTCCCTCGGATCGAAAATAAGTGTCCAAGTTTTAACCCGTGGTTAGTTCAAAACTGTGACACTTATTATGAATCGGAAGTAGTAGTATATATTGAAATAGTTGCTCCAAAGGCATACAGTGTCAATATACAGCGAGGGCCATTGCCAAGTAATGTGCGCTGCTCAGGCAAATAAAAATGTACACGCCTAACCACGTAACACATGTGGTAAGCAATTCAAACATTTGAAAAATATGTACGCGCCCACCTATCAAGTCAAGTATTTCAGGCGTGAGCGTATACTTGTTGTTTATCTGATCCCGTTGCGCACCAACCATAAATCGTACTCCCTCCCTTCAAAATCGTATAGATACATTTATTTCTGCGACAAGTAATTTCGAACGAAGTGAGTAGGAAGTAGGAGAAACAATCAAGCGCCGAAACCAAACCATGGCAAACGTTTCCCACACCGGCCGCACGTTGGGCCGGTGGCCGACGGTCGCCTGTCGCGTCCACCTTGCCAAAATGGCAACCACGAAACATATCCCACTCCAGGCCACCTGCTCGAGTCGGTATCCCATTGGTGCCGCCTTTGCTTACGATCCACACAGGGAAATAAATACGGGCGCTCCTACCTGCCGGCCGGTGCGAGCTTCCGCTTTACTGATGCGGATGCATGGCATTGCTGTCAGTACAGCGTTCACGAGAGATTTGGTAGGAACGGAACCTCTCAAGTCTAGAAAACATGGCCACCACACCATTTTCCTTTGATGTTTGGTGCGGACTGCGGAGCGTCGCTTTTGGCGTGTCAGCGATGATTGCCCAGCGAACGAGCCTCCCTTTTCTACTACTTCTTTTCGCGACAGGGAGTTCTTACCGGTTGAGCAAACAAACGTCGGCGCGCCAGGCAGCCAGCCGGTCCATGTGAGCGAACCTACCTACCTGCCCGTACACGGGGCAAGTCGTGCCTTGCCAGAGAAATGAGCGCCTACCCACCCGTACCGGACCGGACCGGACCAGCACCATCTTATAGTACCACACTGGTGCCGATTTTGGTTTATCAGTTTCTTTCGAGTTGATTTCTGTCGCAAACCGAGGGGTAGCACAAGTTGCTAGAGTATCTTCAGTCACGTCCCTCTAATTCGATCCGTCAAACGCCCGCGGACGCGCTCGGTCAGTGACCGGGCATGTCCGCTTTGAACTTCTATTTGTCCATTCATGCAGCCACAATCCTTATTTTCTTTCTCATATGTCCGGTCACTTGCACGTGATTGGTGGAGATAAAGAGAGAGAGAAAAAAAAGAATGAATAAAGAAAGAGAAAATGTGGGCCAGGATGGGGCCACGTCCTATGTGGCGGATTGACATTGATGTGGTGAAACAAACTTGTTAGGTTCTTTTTCTTTCTAACAAACTTGAATTAGGTGTATCTCTTAGGTTCTTTTTCTTTCTAACAAACTTATTAGGTTCCTTGTGGTGGAACCAACTCATCAGGGTTCAACTTTAAACTTGACATTGATGCTCACTTTTTCGGCGATGTTCGTTCAATGAGAGAAAACATTCCCGTCGAATACGAGACGCCTATGATGGCTGCATCAATCTCAAATCTCAAAATTGAGGCAAGAGCACAACAAACCCACAAACTTGCAATGGATGTGATGGTTTAGTCCATAAACTTGCAAAAATGTATGCGAAGATTTAGTCCAAAGCCAATCACAAGCGGGCAATTGGCGCCACGCTGGCCGCGTCGTGGCACACTCGCTTCCCCGACATTTTTACAAAAAAAACCTTCACCTTTATGAAAATCATGAATGTTATTGCGCTTGCGCCTACATGCCCATAATTGACTCGGTTTCAGTACTAGTTTCAACAGCGACGTGCCATACCTAAACTTTTCTAGAGATACACCTAATATATATACTAGTACATGTAGCATTTTGAACAGTAAGTTTCAGCGTGTGTTAGGCCTGATTACTTCCTACTGGTGATCCTGATGCATCGGTCAGTAGGTTTGTGAATTAGACTTGACTCCACGGACAGATTAAAACAGCGACATAGGATCTAGCCGGCCAGCCAGGGATCACCATTTTGCTCAAAATAATAGCGATCATGATTTCTACTATTCCGGAAAGTTGAAAACATTAACTGCCGACGAAGAATAGCATTTACATAATGAAAAATAATTCAAAATTGAAGTTGAACTTCACTTTTAAGAAATTTTGTTACTGCTGAGCCAAATAGTGATATCTCATTGTTGAAACCCACTTACCCACTGACCGATACATCATGCTCACCTCCTGACCAAAATGTAGTTTTGGATCTTGGTTATACTTGCCGAACACAAAATAACATATATCTTGTATTTTGATGAACTCTTGCATAGTGGTATTATACTGTGTTTTCCTTCGTAAACTCTGCCACACCTAAAAATTATGTCTGCCTTCGCCACTGGCGACATAGTACAACATGTTTTTCTTTGCCAGGGTCCAATCCACACGATGATGCTTATTTTTCCCGGGCATTGCGTATTTGCATTTCTTTTTACGTATTTGCATTCTTTTTGCGAGAATTGCATATTTGCATTCCATCACGCTAGGGAAGGTTATACTTAGTTGTGTGTGTGTGTGTGTGTGTGTGTGTGTGTGTGTGTGTGTGTGAACAAACTTGCTGCATCTACACAAAGACTTGCTTCTTTTGGCAGAACACAAAAAACCTACAGGACAGGCGGACCGTCTATCTAGAAGGTTGGGCTAGCACAACACCGGCGTATGCTGGACCGGGCTTGGCGAGGGCGCGACTGTCTCTCTTGTAGAGGCACAGTCCAGCCTCGCGTCAAGCAGCGCCCGGAATGGTCCGGTTGTTTCTCACAGCTTTGCTTTTATTTTTTTACCTTTGCTTATAATTCTAAATATATATATTATAAAAATCAGTTTAGATACATAATTGAAAAATGTTAATCGTGCATTTAAAAATGTTAACATGTATAGAAAAATATTTCTAATGTATACAAAAAATGTACAATTTCTATGGAAAGAAGTAGACATCAAAACATATATATGAGAAAAATGTTAATCATGTATTTTTCAAAAAATAGGTGTGCATAAATATATATTTCAAGTGAATACAAAAGGTACAATGTGTACAAAAAAAGTAGACATCAAAACATATATATGAGCGTGTTGCATGTAATAAGTTTTTTGTCACAACTACTTTAGGTTGTGGCCAAGAGCAGTGAATCATCCTTGATGTGAACTTTGGCTTTGGCTTTTTTAATAAAAAATTGGGGAGAGGAGCCCCTTAAAAGTGCGTTATATCAACTAGAGGGGGGTGAATAGGCGATTTTTATGAAATTCTTCACTGAGGAATTTGCCGGTGAGAAAATTCCTTAGCGAAGAACTACTAGCTGTGGAATAAGTACTCTAAAGTAAACATAACAAAATACAGGCATAGTCATCATGATGAAATGAAGACAAGCACAGAGTACAGGAAACGTAAGCACAGGATAACACAGGATGAAGACAATCAGACTGAAGAAATTGAACTGAGGAAATTGAGAAAGTCTTCAGTCAAAGTCTTCAAGCACGGATATGAACAAGCACACAACACAGTTATGAGGAAATGAAAGAGTTGGGGAAATGGCACCAGTAAGCTTGGTGAAGATAATGATTTGGTAGACCAGTTCCAACTGCTGTCTCAGTTGTACGTCTGGTTGGAGCGGCTGAGTATTTAAACTCGAGGACACACAGTCCCGGACACCCAGTCCTGAACACGCAGCTCAGGACACCAAGTCCTCACCGTATTCTCCTTGAGCTAAGATCACACAGACCTCGCCCAATCACTCGTGATAAGTCTTCAGACGACTTCCAAACCTTCACAAACTTGGTTACTCGGCGATCCACAATTCCTCTTGGATGCTCTAGACCATGACGCCTAACCGTCTGGAAGAAGCACAGTCTTCAAAGATAACAAGCGTCGGATCCACGCAGGATCAATCTCTTCAGTGATGCTCAATCACTTGGAGTTTGTAGGTGTTTGGGTTTTTCCTCACTCGATGATTTTCGCTCAAAGTCCTCGGAGGATGGGTTGCTCTCAAATAACAAGTGTCAGTTTCTCTCGGAGCAGCCAACCAGCTAGTGGTTGTAGGGGGCGGCTATTTATAGCCTAGGGAGCAGCCTGACATGATAAGACATAAATGCCCTTCAATGATATAACCGTTAGATGGATAGATATTTTGGGACAGCTGGCGCATAGCACAAGAACGGTCGGAATTTTGAGTAGCAAAATCCTCAGGGCTATCATGTTCCTCACTGTGTAGGCAATCCGCACTGGTGAATTCCTAACTCCTCAGTCAGAACAAATTCCTCAGAGACCAGAAGAACTTCGTCTTTGTCACTGAAGAAATTGACTGAACTGTATGAGATTTCCAATGGCTTCACTCGAAGGGATTGGTAGGTGTAGGATTTTGAGTTGAGCATCACATGGAAATTTTTCCTTAGTATTTCCTCGACCCCCTTTAACAGTACGGTGTTTCGTATGACTCAAGAAAGAGAAAATGAAACTACGAAAACAAAAGTCTTCACGCTTCATGTTCCTCGAATGAATACCAAGTCTTCAAGGTCACACCAATTTCTTCACTTTCAAAGTCTTCAGAAAGTCTTCAGAATACCAAAGTCTTTAGTCGAAGAACTTCATTTTTATGGGTCGACTTTCTCTGTAAATATCAAACTCCTCATAGATTTATAGACATGTGTACACTCACAAATGCATTAGTCCCTTAACCTATAAGTCTTCAATACACCAAAATCACTAAGGGGCACTAGATGCACTTACAATCTCCCCCTTTTTGGTGATTGATGACAATATAGGTTAAGTTTTCAATGGGGATAAACATATGAAGTGTAAATACTAATATTGAGAAATTTGATTGGAAGATATAGAAGAACTCCCCCTGAAGATATGCATAGTGAGGAATTTGCTTTTGAAGCAATGCACACTTAAAGAGTTGAATCATGGAGATCTCCCCCTATATCTTGTAATTCATACACGCATTTGACATACAACAGTGAAGAATTTGAAATGCATGATGAAATATGGTGACTGATGTAATTCAGCATGCGTGCAATAATATTAACGAGGAATAAGCATGCAGAAAAACGCATCAAGAGTATCAGAGCACCATCGGGTTTAAGTTTACAAGTCGATCCTATAAGAGTCTCAGAAGAACGAGAGTTGTAACTTTTAAAAAACGCCCATATAGAAAGACCCGCTTGAAGACTAACTCAAAATTCTCCCCCTTTGTCATCAAATGACCAAAAGGTTCGAAAATGAGGACTAACGCCCCTGAAGAATATTAAGTTGATGAAGGAGCGCCAGCGTTGTTGGGGTCGTTTGTTGTAGTAGGGCCTGCCGCAGTGTCGTCCAAGTCTTCATTTTCATCAGTGTCGCGCGATGAAGAATATGAGCTGGGCACCAGAGAAGGAACCTTGACCTTCTTGAATTTCTTCGGTGGAGGTGCAGACCAGTCAAAATCTTCCTTGAGACCCATTTTTTTCAGGTCGTCTTCACCATACAAATGTGACAGGATTGTCCAGGTGCGACCGAAGACTTGATGGAAGTAGTAATGGTTTTTCTTCACTGCATTGTGTGTAGCAGTCATGTTGTGAAGAAATGAACCAAACTGACGCTTAACCCATTTGTGATTTCGATCCACCTTCTGGTGAAGACTAAGCAGAAGTTCACAATCACTCATCATGCGCGGAGTAGTGGCTTGATGAGTGGACTTGGGTGCATTGGCAGAGTCATGTGTGGCAGAGTCATCATTGATGGAATAAGAAGAAGCTTTGCGAAATTGACCATCCAATGGACGAATGCCTTCATCTATCACAGCTGGTGCCTTGCCCTTTCCATCAATCGAGGAATAGTTCTGCTTGAGGACTTTAATTGGGGGCAAGTAGCTGAGGTGATTCTGAAAATCAGCTTTGTAGTTGAGTGAAGACATTGTCCTGAGGAATCTCATAATCCAAGGGGCATAAGGCTTCAGCTCAAACGGAGACAGTGCAACATTTGCCAGAGTCCTCATGAAGAAATCGTGATAATTGACAGGAATGCCATAAACGATGTTGAATACCAGATTCTTCATGATGTCAACAATTTCCTCATCAGATGAGTCGTGGCCTTTGATAGGACGCATTGTTCTCGTAAGAATACGATAGATAGTTCCGGGCACATAAAGCAATTCCTTCACGAGGAATTTGGTTCTTGGTGCCTGAACTGGCTTCAAAGGTTTCATCAGAACCTGCATGTAGTGATTTGTAAGCTTAGGTTCACTGTAGATGCAACGAACTTCTTCAAGGGAAGGACTGAGTGGTAAGGCACGAAGCAATTCAGAAGCTGGTGTAGTGTAGTGAGTGTTTTCAGACATCCAGTCCAGCACCCATGAATTCACATCTTCAGAATCTCCTGTGATGTGCAGCGTTGCATAGAATTGAAGAATCAGTTCTTCATTCCAATTGCAGATGTCAGAGCAAAAGTTTAATAGTCCAGCGTCATGAAGAACACCTCTGACTGGTGCGAAGCAAGGCAGAGATTCCATATCCACGTGAGGAATATGATTATGATAGAAGATTTTCTCTTTGTTGAACAGCACTGAGGAATAGAAATTGGCTTGACTAGCAGTCCAGAAACGCCTTTTTCTAATGCGAGCAGAGTTATATGGGTTGTAATCTTCGAAGAATACGTGCTCGCCGAAGAAATCATCAGCCTTGAACTTTTGCTTGCATGAGAATGGATCCTTTGGCTTGGGCAAAGGAGTGTTAGTGAGTTGCATCACAACCTTAGGAATCTCAATCGCAGGTTCTTCAGGCTGAGGACTTTCTGGTTCCTCTTCAGTGGCAGTCTGCGTCTTCAGATGTTCAGCAGCAGCATTTTCTTCAGCACTAGTGGCTGGAATTTCCTCATGTGCAGATGAAGTGGGTGAGTTTCTTCAGAGCCCATTTGAACAGTTTGTGCGAGGGACTGAGGTATTTGTTGCAACGGTGTGAACATTGAAGAGTTTGGATGCTGACTTTCCCAGAATTCATCACTTATTACGGGTGTGGAGCAGCCAACGTCCACATCTTCATCTTCCATTTCTTCAACGCCAGCCTCTTCAGCTGTGAACTGAGGCATAGGCAAGGAGATGATAGGTGTTGAAGGGATCGCATCCACTTCAATTTCTTCATCCAACAGTTTAGACGAAGCAGCAGAAGGAGTTTCTTCATCAGATCCGCTGGGGATCACATATTCTTCATCAAAAGGAACAAGGTCCTTTGATGGTCTGGTTGAGATGGGAACATCATCAATCGGATTTGCAAATGAACTTGTCATAGGCTTCATTTTCTTCGGAGCTGAGGAATCTAAAGCAGCTGATGCTTTCCTTTTCTTCACTGCAGCACGCTCTGCAGTCTTGGTCTTTTTCACATCTGATACAGATGGAAGGATTGGAGTTGTAGTTGGCGCAGGAGCAGCTGAGGAACTTCCTGTTGCATTGGGGCAGCAACATTTGAAGTGAAGTTATCCGCAAGTTTCACAAAACGAACCTTGGCTCCAAGCCAATCAACACGATATGCGTCAAAGTCATCACTGAGTTTCTTGATCTCAGTTTGAATAGTGACAAGTTCTTCAGTTGTCATAGAGACAGCATTTTTCTTCAGATAGCGCTCTTTCTTGTACTGCGCTTTCTTGATCTGCTTGGCCTTCTCAAATTTCCACTTCTCTTCTTGAATGAAGTGGGTCAGCATGTGACTTTGGCCAGGAGTCAGCTTGAAGTCAGGCATGGGAGTGTTGGGGTCCTTGTGCCAAACATCAATGTATTCGAGGATCAACTTGGGATCCAAAAGCAGTGGCACCTCTGTTCCCTTGGCTCTAGTAGCTCTGACTTGCCTATCTCTAATGATTTCTGCAAGTTCATCATCATCAGCTTCGTCTTCGTCGGACGGCACTTGGAAACTGACCTGCTTCTTCTGAGGACTTGGTCGAGGACCGCGTCCAGCAATTGACTTTGTCTTCAGCAGTGAGGGGCCAGCTGAGGAACTTGGTGCAGCTGAGGAACTAGCTGAGACACCTGAGGCAATGGAGATACCTACAGTCCTTTGGCACGAGGCGAGATGCACAGGTGCCAAGGATTGAGTCGGAGCTACCGAAGACTTTGGCGGAGGAGCTGAGGACTTTTGAGGAACAGGAGCAGCATGAGGAATTGGCCATTAGGGCTTTGAGGATTCTGGCCGTGAGGGCATTGCTGATGAGCTTGGCCTTGAGGGCATTGTTGGTGAAGCACTTGGCTTGGCGCTTGGCCCATTCATCAGGATAGTCCTCACCACGCTTGAGGCTGGTGGGATCAGCTATTTAGCCAGGTGTCAATGGAGCTCTTGGGAATGGAGGATTGAGTGCAAATTTCTTCATGTACTTTGGAGTTACATAGCTGTACTCCCTCCATTCTCTTGCCCATATCCTTTCTATCCTCTGTATGCGCACCTTGCACTGATTTTTGTCCTCTTTTCCAAACTTGGCCTCATCAGGAGTGCAATAATCTTTTTATATGTCCTCAGAGATTTCAAAGGCAGTCATGACCTCAGGCTTCTTTCCTCCTTTCTGTGGCCTTTTACCATCAGACATTTTCTTCAGTTGAGGAATTTGAACAATCAAATTCTCTGAAGAAGTATGGAACTTTTCTTTAAGGAATGCTGCAAATGAGTTAAGTTGACGAGAACCTAGTGATTCAGCAGCTCACATGAGTACCTGTGAACATAGTATAGTTGTGAGGAATTTGGAGAGGTCATATGCGTTCTCAGAAGGTTTTTCAAAGAACAAGTTTGAGGAATTTGACCAGATGAGTCTTGAAGAATTTCACTAAGCATTCTTTGTCTTAGGTTCTAGAGTTGTATAGATCGAAGATCCACACAATTGAGGAATCTTGAAGAAAAATGATGTTTAGAGAAACGAATCAAGAACAAATGACTTGTGAGGTGTTTAGTGTGTGAAGCTATGAAGAAAAACACCTTTGAAGATTTTGAAGATAATCATTCGAATCAACGAGGGCAGTAAAAGTAACTTTTAATTACCCTGGACGAAGAACACGATGAACAGTGAAGTGGAGAGGTGAATTTCGTCTGTGTAGATCTTCCACGCCCTAACTCGGCGGAGGAAGACAGCTATGGCGGCGGCGGAGTGAAGATTTCCGCGGTCGGCGTGAGTACGTCGGCGATGAGGTCGAGGCAGTTAAGCTCTTCCTCACCGGCGGCGATGAATTAGCAGCGGCGCTAGGGTTTGAGAAGCTCGAGCTGGAGAGAGGTCGAGCGGAGTAAAAGAAGTGAGGAAAGGAAGGAGGGGTATTTATAGCCACGGTGAAAAACTGCTCGTCCAAAGAAATTGGACGAACGTGCCCCTGACCCTTCTCATTCGCATGACATGTGTCACCCACGTAGTGAGAAGTGGACATACTGTTAGATCGTGGGTGAGTGGATAAGTATATCGTGGGATGCGGAACGGTTTGAGCGGTAAAGCCGAAAATTTAGATAAGATAGGTTTTAAAGTTTCGTTCACAATTTCTTCAGCTGACAAGGACACAGTGAAGATTTCGAACGAGTTTCAAATAGAACGCACATGAAGAATTTGTGAATAGATTGGGTTGAGTATAGCATAGAGGGGGAAGGGTCCGATCACATTCACTTAGCAGAAAAACCAACTTGAAGAATTAGCAATAAGTGAATGTTGTAGAGAACATAAACTCATATATATATATATATAGCTAATGAAGAAAAACGACGGAAACAGTGAAGACAATGCAAAGTTGAAGAATATGATCAATTGAGAAATTTCAACTTTTGGTGGTGGCGTGACCCACCGTATAAGAATGATGATTTCAGACACCGCGTACAATTATCGTAGGGTTCTGAGAATCAAATTCTTCGTTAATTTGTTCACACTAAGAGTGTTATTCTTCATTGATTGAAGAAAAATGTTTCTTCATGTGTTGCACATTTAAGTCATCAATTTTGCATAAGTGCTACGATGAGTGTCCTTTTCAAAGAACATTCGAAGATTCTAGGATATTTAGCTCACACCGCAACTTGCTAAATCTCTTCTCATCCAAGGGCTTTGTGGAGATATCGGCTAGGTGTTCTTCAGTCTTCACATGCTCAATAGAAATGTCGCCCTTCAACACATGATCACGAAGAAAATGACGACGAATCTGAATGTGCTTTGTCTTCGAGTGCTGAACTGGGTTGTGAGCAATCTTGATGGCACTCTTATTGTCATAGAAGAGAGGCACATTCTTCATGTTGACGCCGTAGTCCTTGAGAGTTTGCTTCATCCATAGCAATTGAGCACAGTGTAAGTGCATCTAGTGCCCCTTAGTGATTTTGGTGTATTGAAGACTTATAGGTTAAGGGACTAATGCGTTTGTGAGTGTACACAGGTCTATAAGTCTATGAGGAGTTTGATATTTACAGGAAAAGTCGACCCCTAAAAATGAATATTTTTGACTGAAGATTTTGGTATTTCTGAAGGCTTTCATGAAGACTTTGAAAGTGAAGAAAATGGTGTGACCGTGAAGACTTGGTACTCATTCGAGGGATATGAAGCGTGAAGACTTTTGTTTTCGTAGTTTCATTTTCTATTTCTTGAGTCATAGAAAACACCGTACTGTTAAAGGGGGTCGAGGAAATACTAAGGAAAATTTTCCATGTGATGCTCAACTCAAAATCCTTCACCTACCAATCCCTTCGAGTGAAGCCATTGGAAATCTCATACAGTTCAGTCAATTTCTTCAGTGACAGAGACGAAGTTCTTCTGGTCTCTGAGGAATTTGTCCTGACTGAGGAGTTAGGAATTCGCCAGTGCGGATTGCCTACACAGTGAGGAACATGATAGCCCTGAGGTTTTTGCTACTCAAAATTCCGACCGTTGCTGTGCTATGCGCCAGCTATCCCAAAATATCTATCCACCTAACGGTCATATCATTGAAGGACATTTATGTCTTATCATGTCGGGCTGCTCCCTAGGCTATAAATAGCCGCCACCTACAACCACTAGCTGGTTGGCTGCTCCGAGAGAAACTGACACTTGTCATTTGAGAGCAACCCATCCTCTGAGGACTTTGAGCGAAAATCATCAAGTGAGGAAAAACCAAAAACCCAAAACCCAAACACCTACAAACCCCAAGTGATTGAGCATCACTGAAGAGATTGATCCTGAGTGGATCCGACGCTTGTTACCTTTGAAGACTGTGCTTCTTCCAGACAGTTAGGCGTCATGGTCTAGAGCATCCAAGAGGAATTGTGGATCGCCGAGTGACCGAGTTTGTGAAGGTTTGGAAGTCGCCTGAAGACTTACCATGAGTGATTGGACAAGGTCTGTGTGACCTTGGTTCAAGAAGAATACGGTGAGGAATGGGTGTCCTGAGCTGCGTGTTCAAGACTGGGTGTCCGGGACTGTGTGTCCTCGAGTTTAAATACTCAGCCGCTCCAACCAGACGTACAACTGAGACAGCTGTTGGAACTGGTCTACGAAATTATTGTCTTCACCAAGCTTACTGGTTCTATTTCCTCAACTCTTTCATTTCCTCATAACTGTGTTATGTGCTTGTTCATATCTGTGCTTGAAGACTTTGACTGAAGACTTTCTCAATTTCCTCAGTTCAATTTCTCCAGTCTGTTTGTCTTCATCCTGTGTTATCCCGTGCTCACGCTACCTGTACTCTATGCCTATCTTCATTTTATCATGATGACTATGCTTGTATTCTGTTATGTTTACTTTTGAGTACTTATTTCGCTGCTAGTAGTTCTTCGCTAAGGAATTTCCTCACCGGCAAATTCCTCAGTGAAGAATTTCATAAGAATCGCCTATTCACCCTGAAGGAAATATGCCCTAGAGGCAATAATAAAGTTATTATTTTATTTCCTTATATCATGATAAATGTTTATTGTTCATGCTAGAATTGTATTATCCGGAAACATAATACCTGTGTGAATACATAGACAAACTAAACGTCACTAGTATGCCTCTACTTGACTAGCTCGTTAATCAAAGATGGTTATGTTTCCTAACCATAGACATGTGTTGTCATTTGATTAATGGGATCACATTATTAGGAGAATGATGTGATTGACATGACCCATTCCATTAGCTTAGCACCCGATCGTTTAGTATGTTGCTATTGCTTTCTTCATGACTTATACATGTTCCCATGACTATGAGATTATGCAACTCCCGTTTGCCGGAGGAACACTTTGTGTGCTACCAAATGTCACAACGTAACTGGGTGATTATAAAGGAGCTCTACAGGTGTCTCCAAAGGTACATGTTGGGTTGGCGTATTTCGAGATTAGGATTTGTCACTCCAATTGTCGGAGAGGTATCTCTGGGCCCTCTTGGTAATGCACATCACATAAGCCTTGCAAGCATTGCAACTAATGAGTTAGTTGTGAGATGATGTATTACAAAACGAGTAAAGAGACTTGCCGGTAACGAGATTGAACTAGGTATTGAGATACCGATGATTGAATCTCGGGCAAGTAACATACCGATGACAAAGGGAACAAAGTATGTTGTTATGCGGTCTGACCGATAAAAGATCTTTGTAGAATATGTGGGAGCCAATATGAACATCCAGGTTCCTCTATTGGTTATCGATCGGGGACATGTCTCGGTCATGTCCACATTGTTCTCGAACCCGTAGGGTCCGCACACTTAATGTTACGATGACAGTTTCATTATGAGTTTATATATTTTGATGTACCGAAGTTAGTTCGGAGTCCCGGATATGATCACGGACATGACGAGGAGTCTCGAAATGGTCGAGACATAAATATTGATATATTGGAAGCCTATGTTTGGACATCGGAAGTGTTCCGGGTGAAATCGACATTTTACTGGAGTACCGGGAGGTTACCGGAACCCCTCGGTAACCTAATGGGCCTTAATGGGCCTAGTGGAGGAAGAGGAGAGGAGGCCTAGGGGCTGCCGCGCGCCCCTCCCCCCCAAGTCCGAATTGGACAAGGGGGGGGGGGGGCGGTGCCCCCCCTTTCCTTTCTTCCCTCTCTTCCTTCTTCCCCAAGTCCTAATCCAACTAGGGAAAGGGGGGAGTCCTACTCCCGGTAGGAGTAGGACTCCTCCTGCGCGCCTCCTCCTAGGGCCGGACGCACCCCCCTTGGCTCCTTTATATACGGGGGCAGGGGGCACCCCTAGACACACAAGTTGATCTCTAAGATCGTTCTCTTAGCCGTGTGCGGTGCCCCCGTCCACCATAGTCCTCGATAGTATTGTAGTGGTGCTTAGGCGAAGCCCTGCAACAGTAAAACATCAAGATTGTCACCACGCCGTCGTGCTGACGGAACTCTTCCCCGACACTTTGCTGGATCGGAGTCCGGGGATCGTCATCGAGCTGAACATGTGCTAGAACTCGGAGGTGTCGTAGTTTCGGTGCTTGATCAGTCAGGCCGTGAAGACGTACGACTACATCAACCGCGTTGTCATAACGCTTCCGCTGTCGGTCTATGAGGGTACGTAGATCACACTCTCCCCTCTCGTTGCTATGCATCACCATGATCTTGCGTGTGCGTAGGAAAGTTTTGAAATTACTACGTTCCCCAATAGTGGTATCAGAGCCTAGGTTTTATGCGTTGATGTTATATGCACGAGTAGAACACAAGTGAGTTGTGGGCGATATAAGTCATACTGCTTACTAGCATGTCATACTTTGGTTCGGCGGTATTGTTGGACGAAGCGGCCCGAACCGACATTACGCGTACGCTTACGCGAGACCGGTTCTCCCGACGTGCTTTGCACAAAGGTGGCTAGCGGGTGTCAGTTTCTCCAACTTTAGTTGAACCAAGTGTGGCTATGCCCGGTCCTTGTGAAGGTTAAAACAACACCAACTTGACAAACTATCGTTGTGGTTTTGATGCGTAGGTAAGAACGGTTCTTGCTAAGCCCGTAGCAGCCACGTAAAACTTGCAACAACAAAGTAGAGGACGTCTAACTTGTTTTTGCAGGGCATGTTGTGATATGATATGGTCAAGACATTATGCTAAATTTTATTGTATGAGATGATCATGTTTTGTAACTGAGTTATCGGCAACTGGCAGGAGCCATATGGTTGTCGCTTTATTGCATGCAATGCAATTGCGCTGTAATGCTTTACTTTACCACTAAGCGGTAGTGATAGTCGTGGAAGCATAAGATTGGCAAGACAACAACGATGCTACGATGATGATCAAGGTGTCACGCCGGTGACGATGGTGATCATGACGATGCTTCGAAGATGGAGATCACAAGCACAAGATGATGATGGTCATATCATATCACTTATATTGATTGCATGTGATGTTTATCTTTTATACATCTTATCTTGCTTTGATTGACGGTAGCATTTTAAGATGATCTCTCACTAATTATCAAGAAGTGTTCTCCCTGAGTATGCACCGTTGTGAAAGTTCTTCGTGCTGAGACACCACGTGATGATCGGGTGTGATAGGCTCTACGTTCAAATACAACGGGTGCAAAACAGTTGCACACGCGGAATACTCAGGTTATACTTGACGAGCCAAGCATATATAGATATGGCCTCGGAACACGGAGACCGAAAGGTCGAGCGTGAATCATAGAGTAGATATGATCAACATAGTGATGTTCACCAATGAAACTACTCCATCTCACGTGATGATCGGACATGGTTTAGTTGATTTGGATCACGTGATCACTTAGAGGATTAGAGGGATGTCTATCTAAGTGGGAGTTCTTTAGTAATATGATTAATTGAACTTAAATTTATCATGAACTTAGTACCTGATAGTATCTTGCTTGTTTATGTTTGGTTGTAGATAGATGGCCCGTGTTGTTGTTTCGTTGAATTTTAATGCGTTCCTTGAGAAAGCAAAGTTGAAAGATGATGGTAGCAATTACACGGACTGGGTCCGTAACTTGAGGATTATCCTCATTGCTGCACAGAAGAATTATGTCCTGGAAGCACCGCTGGGTGCCAGGCCTGCTGCTGGAGCAACACCAGATGTTATGAACGTCTGGCAGAGCAAAGCTGATGACTACTCGATAGTTCAGTGTGCCATGCTTTACGGCTTAGAATCGGGACTTCAACGACGTTTTGAACGTCATGGAGCATATGAGATGTTCCAGGAGTTGAAGTTAATATTTCAAGCAAATGCCCGGATTGAGAGATATGAAGTCTCCAATAAGTTCTATAGCTGCAAGATGGAGGAGAACAGTTCTGTCAGTGAGCATATACTCAAAATGTCTGGGTATAATAATCACTTGATTCAATTGGGAGTTAATCTTCCAGATGATTGCGTCATTGACAGAATTCTCCAATCACTGCCACCTAGCTACAAGAGCTTCGTGATGAACTATAATATGCAAGGGATGAATAAGACTATTCCTGAGCTCTTCGCAATGCTGAAAGCTGCGGAGGTAGAAATCAAGAAGGAGCATCAAGTGTTGATGGTCAACAAGACCACTAGTTTCAAGAAAAAAGGCAAAGGGAAGAAGAAGGGGAACTTCAAAAAGAACAACAAGCAAGTTGCTGCTCAAGAGAAGAAACCCAAATATGGACCTAAGCCTGAAACTAAGTGCTTGTACTGCAAGCAGACTGGTCACTGGAAGCGGAACTGCCCCAAGTATTTGGTGGATAAGAAGGATGGCAAGGTAAACAAAGGTATATGCGATATACATGTTATTGATGTGTACCTTACTAATGCTCGCAGTAGCACCTGGGTTTTTGATACTGGTTCTGTTGCTAACATTTGCAACTCGAAACAGGGACTACGGATTAAGCGAAGATTGGCTAAGGACGAGGTGACGATGCACGTGGGAAATGGTTCCAAAGTTGATGTGATCGCGGTCAGCACGCTACCTCTACATCTACCTTTGGGATTAGTATTAGACCTAAATAATTGTTATTTGGTGCCAGCGTTGAGCATGAACATTATATCTGGATCTTGTTTGATGCGAGACGGTTATTCATTTAAATCAGAGAATAATGGTTGTTCTATTTATATGAGTAAAATCTTTTATGGTTATGCACCCATGAAGAATGGTCTATTCTTATTAAATCTCGATAGTAGTGACACACACATTCATAATGTTGAAGCCAAAAGATGCAGAGTTGATAATGATAGTGCAACTTATTTGTGGCAATGCCGTTTAGGTCATATCGGTGTAAAGCGCATGAAGAAACTCCATACTGATGGACTTTTGGAACCACTTGATTATGAATCGCTTGGTACTTGCGAACCATGCCTTATGGGTAAGATGACAAAAACACCGTTCTCCGGTACTATGGAGAGAGCAACAGATTTGTTGGAAATCATACATACAAATGTATGTGGTCCGATGAATGTTGAGGCTCGTGGCGGATATATTTTCTCACCTTCACATATGACTTAAGTAGATATGGGTATATCTACTTAATGAAACATAAGTCTGAAACATTTGAAAAGTTCAAAGAATTTCAGAGTGAAGTTGAAAATCATCGTAACAAGAAAATAAAATTCCTACGATCTGATCGTGGAGGAGAATATTTGAGTTACGAGTTTGGTGTACATTTGAAACAATGCGGAATAGTTTCACAACTCATGCCACCCGGAACACCACAGCGTAATGGTGTGTCCGAACAACATAATTGTACTTTACTTGATATGGCGCGATCTATGATGTCTCTTACTGATTTACCGCTATCGTTTTGGGGTTATGCTTTAGAGACGGCCGCATTCACGTTAAATAGGGCACCATCAAAATCCGTTGAGACGACGCCTTATGAATTGTGGTTTGGCAAGAAACCAAAGTTGTCGTTTCTGAAAGTTTGGGGCTGCGATGCTTATGTGAAAAAGCTTCAACCTGATAAGCTCGAACCCAAATCGGAGAAATGTGTCTTCATAGGATATCCAAAGTAAACTATTGGATACACCTTCTATCACAGATCCGAAGGCAAGACTTTTGTTGCTAAATTCGGAAACTTTCTAGAGAAGGAGTTTCTCTCGAAAGAAGTGAGTGGGAGGAAAGTAGAACTTGATGAGGTAACTGTACCTGCTCCCTTATTGGAAAGTAGTACATCACAGAAACAGGTTTCTGTGACACCTACACCAATTAGTGAGGAAGCTAATGATGATGATCATGAAACTTCAGAACAAGATACTACTGAACCTCGTAGATCAACCAGAGTAAGATCCGCACCATAGTGGTACGGTAATCCTGTTCTAGAAGTCATGCTACTAGATCATGATGAACCTACAAGCTATGGAGAAGCGATGGTGAGCCCAGATTCCGCAAAATGGCTTGAAGCCATGAAATCTGAGATGGGATCCATGTATGAGAACAAAGTGTGGACTTTGGTTGACTTTCCAAAAGATCGGCAAGCAATTGAGAATAAATGGATCTTCAAGAAGAAGACTGACACTGACGGTAATGTTACTGTCTACAAAGCTCGACTTGTCGCAAAAGGTTTTCGACAAGTTCAAGGGATTGAGTACGATGAGACCTTCTCACCCGTAGCGATGCTTAAGTATGTCCGAATCATGTTAGCAATTGCCGCATTTTATGATTATAAAATTTGGCAGATGGATGTCAAAACTGCATTCCTGAATGGATTTCTGGAAGAAGAGTTGTATATGATGCAGCCGGAAGGTTTTGTCGATCCAAAGGGAGCTAACAAAGTGTGCAAGCTCCAACGATCCATTTATGGACTGGTGCAAGCCTCTCGGAGTTGGAATAAATGCTTTGATAGTGTGATCAAAGCATTTGGTTTTGTACAGACTTTTGGAGAAGCCTGTATTTACAAGAAAGTGAGTGGGAGCTCTGTAGCATTTCTGATATTATATGTAGATGACATATTACTAATCGGAAATGATATAGAATTTCTGGATAGCATAAAGTGATACTTGAATAAGAGTTTTTCAATGAAAGACCTCGGTGAAGCTGCTTACATATTGGGCAATAAGATCTATAGAGATAGATCAAGACGCTTAATTGGACTTTCACAAAGCACATACCTTGACAAAGTTTTGAAGAAGTTCAAAATGGATCAAGCAAAGAAAGGATTCTTGCCTGTGTTACAAGGTGTCAAATTGAGTAAGACTCAATGCCCGACCAATGCAGAAGATAGAGAGAAAATGAAAGATGTTCCCTATGCTTCAGCCATAGGCTCTATCATGTATGCAATGCTGTGTACCAGACCCGATGTGTGTCTTGCTATAAGTCTAGTAGGGAGGTACCAAAGTAATCCAGGAGTGGATCACT
Source organism: Triticum aestivum (assembly GCF_018294505.1). Classification (NCBI taxonomy): domain Eukaryota; kingdom Viridiplantae; phylum Streptophyta; class Magnoliopsida; order Poales; family Poaceae; genus Triticum; species Triticum aestivum. The sequence continues at coordinate 722,313,192 of NC_057797.1, read as the reverse complement.
GGATAGCGGTCAAGAACATCCTGAAATACCTGAAAGGACTAAGGATATGTTTCTCATATATGGAGGTGACAAAGTGCTCATCGTAAATGGTTATGTTGATGCAAGCTTTGACACTGATCTGGACGATTCTAAATCGCAAACCGGATACGTGTTTACATTAAATGGTGGAGCTGTCAGTTGGTGCAGTTCTAAACAAAGCGTTGTGGCGGGATCTAGATGTGAAGCAGAGTACATAGCTGCTTCGGAAGCAGCAAATGAAGGAGTCTGGATGAAGGAGTTCATATCCGATCTAGGTGTCATACCTAGTGCATCGGGTCTAATGAAAATATTTTGTGACAATACTGGTGCAATTGCCTTGGCAAAGGAATCCAGATTTCACAAGAGAACCAAGCACATCAAGAGACGCTTCAATTCCATCCGGGATCTAGTCCAGGTAGGAGACATAGAGATTTGCAAGATACATACGGATCTGAATGTAGCAGACCCATTGACTAAGCCTCTTCCACGAGCAAAACATGATCAGCACCAATTCTCCATGGGTGTTAGAATCATTATTGTGTAATCTAGATTATTGACTCTAGTGCAAGTGGGAGACTGAAGGAAATATGCCCTAGAGGCAATAATAAAGTTATTATTTTATTTCCTTATATCATGATAAATGTTTATTGTTCATGCTAGAATTGTATTATCCGAAAACATAATACTTGTGTGAATACATAGACAAACTAAATGTCACTTGTATGCCTCTACTTAACTAGCTCGTTAATCAAAGATGGTTATGTTTCCTAACCATAGACATGTGTTGTCATTTGATTAACGGGATCACATTATTAGGAGAATGATGTGATTGACATGACCCATTCCATTAGCTTAGCACCCGATCGTTTAGTATGTTGCTATTGCTTTCTTCATGACTTATACATGTTCCTATGAGTATGAGATTATGCAACTCCCGTTTGCCGGAGGAACACTTTGTGTGCTACCAAACGTCACAACGTAACTGGGTGATTATAAAGGAGCTCTACAGGTGTCTCCAAAGGTACATGTTGGGTTGGCGTATTTCGAGATTAGGATTTGTCACTCCGATTGTCGGAGAGGTATCTCTGGGCCCTCTCGGTAATGCACATCACATAAGCCTTGCAAGCATTGCAACTAATGAGTTAGTTGTGAGATGATGTATTACGAAATGAGTAAAGAGACTTGCCGGTAACGAGATTGAACTAGGTATTGAGATACCGACGATCGAATCTCGGGCAAGTAACATACCGATGACAAAGGGAACAAAGTATGTTGTTATGCGGTCTGACCGATAAAAGATCTTCGTAGAATATGTGGGACCAATATGAGCATCCAGGTTCCGCTATTGGTTATTGACCAGGGACATGTCTCGGTCATGTCTACATTGTTCTCAAACCCGTAGGGTCCGCACGCTTAACGTTACGATGACAGTTTCATTATGAGTTTATATATTTTGATGTATCGAAGTTAGTTCAGAGTCCCGGATATGATCACGGACATGACGAGGAGTCTCGAAATGGTCGAGACATAAAGATTGATATATTGGAAGCCTATGTTTGGACATCGGAAGTGTTCCGGGTGAAATCGACATTTTACTGGAGTACCGGGAGGTTACCGGAACCCCCCGGTAACCTAATGGGCCTTAATGGGCCTAGTGGAGGAAGAGGAGAGGAGGCCTAGGGGCTGCCGTGCACCCCTCCCCCCCCAAGTCCGAATTGGATAAGGAGGGGGGGGGGGCGGCGCCCCCCTTTCCTTTCTTCCCTCTCTTCCTTCTTCCCCAAGTCCTAATCCAACTAGGGAAAGGGGGAGTCCTACTCCCGGTAGGAGTAGGACTCTTCCTGCGCGCCTCCTCCTAGGGCCGGCCGCACCCCCTTGGCTCCTTTATATACGGGGGCAGGGGGCACCCCTAGACACACAAGTTGATCTCTAAGATCGTTCTCTTAGCCGTGTGCGGTGCCCCCTTCCACCATAGTCCTTGAGGGAGTCCTGGATTAGGGGGTGTTCGGGTAGCCGGACTATACCTTCAGTCGGACTCCAGGACTATGAAGATACAAGATTGAAGACTTTGTCCCGTGTCCGGAGGGGACTTTCCTTGGCGTGGAAGGCAAGCTTGGCGATGCGGATATTCAAGATCTCATACCATTGTAACCGACTCTATGTAACCCTAACCCTATCCGGTGTCTATATAAACCGGAGGGTAGTAGTCCGTAGGAGAGAATCAACTCCATACACAACAATCATACCATAGGCTAGCTCCTAGGGTTTAGCCTCCTTGATCTCGTGGTAGATCTACTCTTGTACTACCCATATCATCAATATTAATCTAGGAGGAGTAGGGTTTTACCTCCATCGAGAGGGCCCGAACCTAGGTAAAACAAAGTGTCCCCTGTCTCCTATTACCATCCGGCCTAGACGCACAGTTCGGGACCCCCTACCCGAGATCTACCGGTTTTGACACCGACATTGGTGCTTTCATTGAGAGTTCCTCTGTGTCGTCACCTTTAGGCCCGATGGCTCCTTCGATTTTCAGCAACGATGCGGTCCAGGGTGAGACTTTTCCCCCCGGACGGATCTTCATCTTCGGCGGCTTCGCACCGCGGGCCAATTCGCTTGGCCACCTTGAGCAGATCGAAAGCTACGCCCCTGGCCATCAGGTCAGGCTTGGAAGCCTAAACTACATGGCTGACACCCACGGGGACTTGATCTTCGACAGATTCAAGCCACAGCCAGCCGCGCCGCACTGTCTCGATGGGCATGATATAGCTCTGCCGCCGAACAGCGCTTTGAAGGCCGCACATGCACCGGTTCCGACCATTGATTCGAAGCCCACTGCGCCAATCGAGGATGAGCGGTTGGACGTCACCTCAGGGGCTGCGATCCCAAAAGCGATCGAGACGAACGCTAGCCCCACACCCTGCACAACCCGTGACTCCAAGGGTTCGGACTCCACTCCGGACTCCGAACCCCCCGCGCCCCTGCTAATCGAATCCGATCGGGCGCCGATAATGGAGTTCACCGCCGCAGACATCTCTCAGCACTCGCCCTTCGGCGACGTCCTGAATTCTCTAAAGTCTCTCTCGTTGTCAGGAGAGCTCTAGCCGAACTACGGTCAGCAAAATTGGGATGCGGATGACGAAGAAATCCAAAACCCACCCACCACCCACTTTATAGCCACTATCGACGATTTAACCGACATGCCCGACTTCGGCTCCGAAGACATTGACAGCATGGATGACGATGGAGGAGATACCGACGAACCAACGCCCATAGGGCATTGGACAGCCACATCATCTCACGATGTGTACATGGTGGACACCCCTAAGGGAGACGACAACGAGGAAAAAGGGGAGGAGACGAGAGATCGACCCCCCGAAAAGCAATCAAGGCGTCGGCGCAAACGCCGACCCAAGCCCCGCCTCGGCACAAACCCAGCCATAGAGCAAAACGAGCCAGTAAACGACGGGCAGGCCTTAGAGCAACCGTCCGAACAGGGCAACATGGAAACCGAACATCCCTCCTCCGGCGAAAACGGCATTCCAGACGACCTCACGCCGAATAAACTCACGGAGCAGAAGAATCTCCATAAGAGGCTCGTTGCAACTGCACACAGCCTAAAAAAGCAGAAGCAGAAGCTAAAAACAGCGGAAGACGCACTCCGGATCAGATGGAGCAAGGTAATCAATGCCACAGATAAGTACGGGGACAGTCGCCGCACTAGAAGCTATCCGAAAAGAAAGCTACTGCCTGAATTCGACGAAGAGGCCCTAAAGCCCTCACATTCGGAAAATGAATAAACCACACGGTCGGATGGACGACCCCATAAAACGACAAGCGGCGCCGCACCTAAATCGGCATGCGACCCACTGAAGGATTCGCATCATGGCCCAGTCAGGTCCATTTATGGGCCAAGAAAGCAAGCTCTCGTAAGCAACGCTATGAAGCCATCATCAGAATCCGGCATACCCAAATACAGGGGTGCCGCACACCCCCTATGTTTCACCGATGAGGTCCTGGACTATGAATTCCCAGAAGGATTCAAACCCGTAAACATAGAGGCATATGATGGAACAACAGACCCTAGAGTCTGGATCGAGGACTATATCCTCCATATACACATGGCTAGAGGAGATGATCTCCACGCCATAAAATATCTACCCCTTAAGCTCAAAGGGCCAGCCAGACATTGGCTTAAAAGCCTTCTAGAAAACACAATTGGAAGCTGGGAAGAACTCGAGGATGCCTTCCGAGAAAACTTTCAAGGGACCTATGTCCGTCCTCCGGATGCAGACGATCTTAGTCACATAACTCAACAACCCGGAGAATCAGCTCGGCAGTTCTGGAATAGATTCCTCACTAAAAAGAATCAGATAGTCGACTGTCCGGACGCCGAAGCTTTAGCAGCTTTCAGGCATAACGTCCGAGACGAGTGGCTCGCCAGACACCTCAGCCAAGAAAAACCAAGAACAATGGCCGCACTTACAAGCCTCATGACCCACTTTTGTGCAGGGGAAGACAACTGGTTGGCAAGGTGCAGCCCCAGCGACCCAAGTACATCTGAAACCAGGGATGGAAACGGAAGACCGCGACGTAACAAGGATCGTCGCCGGACTAAGGACAAAAGTCCGAAGAGCATGGCAGTCAACGCCGGATTCAAAGGCTGACGACAAAATCAGGAAAAACCGCCCCCCAGGATAACAGGGACGATCCATCCAACCTAAATAAAATCCTGGAAAGGATATGTCAGATACACAGTACTCCCGCGAAGCCTGCGAACCATACCCACAGAGACTTTGGGTCTTCAAACAATCCGGCAGACTCAATGCCGAACACAAGGGGCTCGACACACCAAGCGCAAACGAGGATGAACCCCAACAGCAGAGCACCAGGAAACAAAAGAACTTCCCACAAGAAGTAAAAACGGTGAACTCACTTCACGTAACAAAACGTGCGGTGCCTGTAAAGGTACGCACCACACGGCCCATCCCCAAAGGATCCTGCTACTGGTTGTCAAAACCGATCACCTTCGATCAGCTAGATTATTCTAGGAATATCAAGAATGTAGGATGGACTGCCTTGATACTCGATCCAATAATTGGCGGACTCAACTTTTCAAATGTCCTTATGGACGGCGGCAGCGGACTAAACCTGATATATCAGGATACAATACATCACATGGGGATAAACCCAGCAAGAATCCGTCACAGCAAAACCTCCTTTCAAGGGGTAATACATGGTCCGGACACCCGTTGTACGGGCCTTCTCCGGCTCACAGTCACATTCGGCTCTGCCGATAACCTCCGCTGCGAAAAGCTGACCTTCCACGTCGTCCCGTTCTCAAGTCGCTATCAAGCGCTACTGGGACGTGAAGCTTTAGCTCGATTTAACGCAATACCGCATTATGCATCTCTTACGCTTAAGATGCCTGGTCCACGAGGCATCATCTCTTTGATGGGAAAGAACTAAAGTGCGCCTCCCTAAGCGGAGGACAGTGCGGCCGCTTTAACAGCCCCACAGAAAAATGGCCTCACCGGCCAAAAAACTTTAGGTCATTTCAAGACCACGAACGCGGATAGACGAGTTCGGTGCAAAATCATCATTGATGTAGGCCTAGAAGCCATATACCCCCGCACAAGGGGCTCCACGCATATAGAATAAGAAACAATAAAGCTCAAACTTCCATATTTTACTTTAGACTTTGCTTATTTTCTTGGCACGACCCGCTCTCAACTCAGTTCCTCTCTTTTACAGATGAACGTCGTGCGGCGCCCGTCCAGGATACGGCACAACGGAGACACAGGCGCAGACGTATAGGAGGGACCCGTCCTAAAGGATTCTTTTTAGATTAAGACCCTGCGTAAACCTTTTTTACTGTCTCTTGTTGCTACACATCCCCTGGGTTTTTCTTTCTAGTATAACCAAGGAGGAGGCTGGCGTCTTGGCATGTGGCCACGTCAGAATTTTTGCACGTACCTGGACACTAGGGGCTTTTTTAATAAAGAGTGTCGTTTGGCCCACACTCATAAAGACTGAACGCCTTAGGGAGTGTTCGGCATCGCGAGTTTTGGCATTATATGCATCAGCTCCGAATCATGTCTTTGGTCAAATGTTGGGTTGCCCGGCTCCTGAGTTCGGCTACCTTACATTCCGCTCTATCAGCTAAGGTAGCAGCAGGAGAACTACTGCGATTGTGCCCCCGGTTCGGCCAGGGCGAGCACCTCAGTAGAGAAAGCCGAAAACTGACTATCATGATGTAGCGTGAGACTGGTCAGCCACTCGATGACCTATCGGAATCTATCGGATTCCTCCGCTTTAACGAAGGGCCGCTTCCCGGTTAGGCACATACGCGCCCCGAATTCGGACGAGCGCAGTTGCCACCAAGGAGCTACCTAAAGAGTCTCATTTTCAAACTCCTATGGCTAAGTGAAAGTGTTAAAGCATTATAGTCCGGTTGCCTGGCCCGCTGCGCTATCACCTCCTTTGTAGGACCAAGACGTTGGGTTAAGTGTGAAAATGCGTCTTCTGCGAGCACCCCCGCACTATGTGCGTGGGGGCTGAAGCCAACGACTGCCATCTTTCAGATTATATATATATATATATATATATATATATATATATATATATATATATATCTTAAAACGGCCGCATAGAAGGTGTTTACAATACTTGGCGGCACAAGTATAAGAAGGCCACTACAGTTTATCAAAATATTACTTTATAATTACATATGCTATCATAACATAGCATCTTTCGGGCACTGCGTCTCTATTACACGAGCGCCTTCAAGAACTTCCTGAAAATAGTGCTCAAAGGGTACTCGGCTTTGGTACGAGTCTCGGGACGCAACAACGGTGGTATCCATCTCTGCCCAGTATGTCTTAACACGGGCTAGAGCCATCCTAGCGCCCTCTATGCATGCTGACTTCTTAATTGCATTTATACGCGGCACCGCGTCAAGGAATTGCTGCACCAAGCTGAAATAACTCTTATGCTCCGAACTCCCCGGCCACAGGTGACCCACGACGTACTTCATGGCGAGTCCAGACAACCTATTCAGTTCGGCCCATTGAGCCAAATGATCACCCACTGCCAGTGGACGCTCCGGATTGTGAAACTGCGACCAGAAAAGTCTTTCCACTTCGCGATCTTTCTGATCTCGAAAGTGTTCGGTCGCATCAGCAGCACTCGCTGCCAAATCCAGATAGGTGTCCTCCACACTCCACATCCGGTCCAACGGAGCAAACTTCGGATCACAAAACTTCCTTCGCAGCATAAAGGGCTTTCCAGCCACAATCTGTTCGGCCTGACGCAGCTCCTCCTTCGCAGCTCTCATCGCAGAGCGCGCGTCCTTGGCATTGGCGACGACCTTCTTTAAGTCCGTCTGTTTCGCCTGGTCTTCTTTCTCAAGAAGCCTGCAACGATCGGTAGCGCTTTTCAAATTCTTGGCCATCTCGGCCATCTCCTCTTTGCTTCGGCAATGAGCAGCCTGTTCGGCTCTCAGCTCTTCAAGGGCCTTCTGGGCAGCCGCATCGCTTTTTCTGGCTTGCTCCTTAGCTCGGGCAAGTCCTGCCCTAAGATTCTCCATGGCGGCCATACCATCTGCGTCAAGCATGCACATTGTAAGACACAGGCATGAAGCTCCTCTTACCTGGCGCCGCCCGAAGAAATTACATACCTTGAGCTTCATCAAGCCGCTTGTTGACAAGCGCGATGTCGGCATCTACCGCGTCCAGTTGCCGCTTTAGTTTGGCAAATTCATCCGTTCAGCTCGATTCCAAACACCCCGCCACCTAAATTCAAAGGCGACATCTTAGACCTGGGATTATGATCCTCTGCGTGCCGTCATTTCTTGACAACACGCAGAGTCTCAGGGGCTACTATCTACATAGGGCGCATCTTACTTATGCGCAACTGACAAAAGGGTACATCATCTAACATACCTCAAAACCCGTCAGCAAGCTTTTGACGGCCTCATGCAATCCGTGTTCTGCGGATGAAATCCTTTCAATGACCGTGCCCATCAATGAACGGTGCTCCTCTGATATAGAAGCTCGCCCCAGCAGAATCTTTAGCTCCTCCAGCCGAGCACCAGACGATGCCGGACTTGTCCTATGGCCTCTTTCGAAGGCCGGACGCGGAGAATTTCGGGGGGCCGCACTGCCACCTTCCGCCCCTGCCGGATTCGGTGAAACCCTCCGCGAAGACACCTCAGGGTCGCCTGCCTCGCTAGGCGGCACAGCAGGGGGAGGCGTCCTGCTCTCCATCATCTCCGAAAGAAGATCCCCCGAAGACGAGCTCTGCTGAGAAGGGTTGAGGTCCGTGCTACAAGGTAAAATTTCGGTTAATCTTCTTAGATATAAATCAAAGATTTCTCTCATCCCCCAAAAGGAAAACCTCTCTCTACTTACGGCTCGCTGGAGGGATGATCCCCTTGAGGGCGTAGTCCGGCCAAGGGACTCCCCGGCGTCGGACCCTCTAACGAGGATTTTTCCCCCGCTTCGAGACCATGGTTTCCGGATCATCAGAGGCAGCTCTTTTCTTCCCCTTAGGAGAGGAATTGTCGGTTCCTCCCTTCGAAGCAGCCTCCTTCGAGGAGGCCATAGCTTCCTTGTCCTCCCCCTCCAAAGGCATTATTTCCAGCATCCTGGCTAGCACGGGATCCGGCCTGGTTTCAGGAAGGGGAGCCGGACACCTGATCAGCTTTGCCTTCGCTATCCACTCCTGTTTAAAAGGACAACTCTTTTAGGGGCAAGTTTATTATATGGATAGAAGGTCCGGGCACAAGGTTGCTTACTTGAGTATCCGGGCGATTGCAGCTTAGACCTGCGTCCTTGGTTAAATCCGGACACATCTCTTGTGATCCGAAGAACAGTTTATACATCTCCACGGGTGTTGCGCGCATGAAATTTTGGAGAGCTCGCGGTCCCTCTAGATTAAACTCCCACAGGCGAAGGGGGCGACGTTTACCGGGCAATATTCAGCGAATCAGCATGACCTGCGTCACCTTGACCAGGTTGAGGTCTCCTTCTAAGAGATCCCTAATGCGGCCCTGCAACAGGGGCACGTCTTTGGATAACCCCCAATCTAATCCTTTGTTAACCCATGACGCTAGCCGTGGTGGGGGACCCGAGCGAAAGGCAGGAGGCGCCACCCACTTGGCGCTCCTGGGAGCGGTGATATAGAACCACTCTCGTTGCCACAAGCCGAGCTCCTCTTGAAAGGAGCCCTCGGGCCATGGAGCATCGGCATTCTTACTTATGACAGCACCTCCGCACTCTGCGTGCCGTCCCTTGATCATCTTCGGCTCCACTCCAAAAGTCTTGAGCCATAATCCAAAGTGAGGAGTGACACGGAGGAATGCTTCGCACACGATGATGAATGAGGAAATGTGGAGGATGGACTCTGGGGCTAAGTCGTGAAATTCCAGCCCGTAATAAAACAGCAGCCCCCTCATGAAAGGATCTATCGGGAAGCCCAACCCCCGAAGGAAGTGAGACACGAACACCATGCTTTCACCAGGCTGGGGACTGGGGATAGCCTGCCCTTGAGCAGGCAACCTGTGAGGAATTTCGGCAGTCAAGAACTTAGCCTCTCTCAATTTTAGCACTTCCTCCTCCGTGACAGAGGAGGGCATCCATCGGCCCTGAAGGTCGGAACCGGACATTGTCGAAGGTCCGAAGCATCTGGAATCTGGAACCTAGGGTGTTGGAACTTGAGGCGACGGGCGAACTCATTCGAGATTGAAAAAGGAGCAGGGCTCTGGTCTCTTTATAAGAGGTTGAATACAGGGAGCCCTCCCCATGATCGTTTGGGTCTCGCCTTTAATCAAGAAAGTAGGCTAACGGGCACGATTGGGTTACTCACGTCCGTATTGATGAGAATCCCGTAAAAGGGGGTACACGATCTCTGCTCTAACAAGACGTGCCAAGGAAACCGCCTCGTGAAACATGTTGAGGTGGAAAAGTAAAAACCATTCGAATAAAGGACTTGGCTGTAATGTGATGGTGCACTGCAGAATACGTCAGCAGATTTGATTTGTGTTAATATTATTCTCTCTATGGCAATATGTGGAAACTTATTTTACAGAGCCGGACACTACTCTTGGTGATTACAATCTTCTATGAAGGACTTGGAGGAGGAACCCGCCTTGCAATGCCGAAGACAATTTTGAGCGCCGGACTCGTCGTCGTTGAAGCCTGGTTCAGGGGCTACTGAGGGAGTCCTGGATTAGGGGGTGTTCGGGTAGCCGGACTATACCTTCAGCCGGACTCCAGGACTATGAAGATACAAGATTGAAGACTTTGTCCCGTGTCCGGAGGGGAATTTCCTTGGCGTGGAAGGCAAGCTTGGCGATGCGGATATTCAAGATCTCCTACCATTGTAACCGACTCTATGTAACCCTAACCCTATCCGGTGTCTATATAAACCGGAGGGTAGTAGTCTGTAGGACACAATCAACTCCATACACAACAATCATACCATAGGCTAGCTCCTAGGGTTTAGCCTCCTTGATCTCGTGGTAGATCTACTCTTGTACTACCCATATCATCAATATTAATCTAGCAGGAGTAGGGTTTTACCTCCATCAAGAGGGCCCGAACCTGGGTAAAACAAAGTGTCCCCTGTCTCATGTTACCATCCGGCCTAGACGCACAGTTCGGGACCCCCTACCCGAGAACTGCCAGTTTTGACACCGACAGTCCTCGATAATATTGTAGTGGTGCTTAGGCGAAGCCCTGCAACAGTAGAACATCAAGATCGTCACCACGCCGTCGTGCTGACGGAACTCTTCCCCGACACTTTGCTGGATCGGAGTCCGGGGATCGTCATCGAGCTGAACGTGTGCTAGAACTCGGAGGTGCTGTAGTTTCGGTGCTTGATCAGTCGGGCTGTGAAGACGTACGACTACATCAACCGCATTGTCATAACGCTTTCGCTGTCGGTCTACGAGGGTACGTAGATCACACTCTCCCCTCTCATTGCTATGCATCACCATGATATTGCGTGTGCGTAGGAAAATTTTGAAATTACTACGTTCCCCAACACATACCCCTCTAGTCGATATAACGCACTTTTAATTGGTATCAGAGCAAGGTACTCCCTTGTTCTGTGTGATTTTGGTTTAACCGATTGGAGTTTTAGTTATGTCGACCGCAAGTATGATCAAGGTCTCTGTTGGGTGTCCTACCTTCAATGGGACGGACTACCCCTACTGGAAGAATAAGATGCGAATGCATCTTGAAGCAGTTGATAATGATCTCTGGTATGTTGTGGAAAATGGTGTTCCCTCAGTCACACCTTCTCTGAATGTTGCTGATGTGAAGAGATTCAAGCAACTCGACTCTCAAGCAAAGAATATCATCTGTGGCCATCTGAGCAAAGGACAATATGGCAGAGTGAGTGCTTTGGAGAAAGCAAAGCTTATCTGGGACAGGTTGTCCAAAGTGAATGAAGGAGTCTCAACTCAGCGTGACTCTCGAGTTGATGTTCTTCGCAATCTCTTCAACCGCTTCAAAAGACTCGACAATGAAAATGTTCAACAAACCTTCGATCGCCTCACCGACATCTCAAATGAGCTTCAAGCACTTGGTGCTACTGACATCATCAACCATGAGGTGGTGACGAAATTGCTGAGATTGCTTGATTCCTTATTTGACACTCTGGCATTGATGATACAAGAACGTGCTAATTACAAGTCACTTGATCCCGCTGATATTCTCGAGAGGCTAAATACTCATGAAATCCAACTTGCTGAAAAGAGAGATCTCTATGGTTCAAGCTATGGTAGAACACGTGCACTGAAGGCCAAGGCAGTATCTGAGTCCGAAGATGAAGACTCTGGTAGCAGCCTTGGTGATCCTGAAGATCTGAGCCATGATCTGGCTCTGCTCGTGAAGAAGTTTCAAAAGTTCTCAAGACGTGGTCGCCTTGGAAGATCCTCAAGGAGCAATGATTCCTCACCCAGTGACTACAAGAAGAGGCTCTGCCACAAGTGTAAGAAACCTGGACATTTCATTCAAGATTGTCCTCAGTGGGAAAAGGAATCAAAGAAGAAGAAATACAAGGAAAACAGTTCTGATGATGCGAAGAAAAAGAAGAAATCCACAAAATCTTCATCATCAAAATCCTCAAAGTCTTCATACCACAAGAAGAGTAGCTCCAAGAAGGCTAGGACATTCATTGGCAAGGAAATGGACTTTGAGGCTGAATCTGAAGAAAATGAGGAAGAGGAGACATCTGAGGAGTCCGAATCCGGAGTGGCGAGCCTAGCTCTCGCTACTGCATTTGTCAGCAAGTCTATCTTCAACACTGAAGAAAATGACCTCACCAACAAGGCTGATGAAGGCGATGATGACTACGCTCCCACCTATTGCTTCATGGCAAAGGGTGCCAAGGTACTCAAATATACCTCCTCTGAATCAAGTGAGAATGAATCTGATGAAAACCTTAAGCCCAGCTATTCTAAACTTGCTAAGATTGCTATAAAACAACAAAGGGCTTTAGAAAAGGTTCAAAACATGCTAAATAAAAGTGATGATATGATGGGTGAAGAAATGGATCGCACTGAAACTTTGACTGAAAATCTTCAGAGACTTCAGTCCAAGCTTGACAAACTTCAAAGTCATCATAACACTCTCTTATCGGATCATGAGAAGCTTTCTTATGAATTTCTTCAAAGAAAGCAAGATCTTGAAAAGCTAAGAGTGAGTTATAAAGATCTTCAGAAGGAGCACGATTCATTACTTGCTCAACAAATCAGTGCTTCTCAGGAAGAATTTCTTCCTCCATGCTTGAAGTGCATTGAACGTGAATCTGCTAATTCTTCACCTGAATGTTCAAATGCTGCTAATGTTTCAAATTCTTCACATGCCTCTGCTATCACTAATTCCTCATCCGAGGACAGTATCACTAACGATGCAGGGCTGGAGGAATTGTACACGACAAGCATGTACAAAAGCCTCAAAGGGCATCAGGCTCTTTGTGATGTGCTTAAAAAGCAGATCCTCAACAGGACCCTAGGAAAGAGGGTATCGCCTTTGAGAGGAAACTCAATGCTGATGGTACATATTGGAAGCCTGAGCAGTACCCCAAAACTACATGGGTTGCTGCAAATGGACCTCCAGTTGATCCATCTAACTTATCTGGATTTGCATGTGAATCTCCTCATTCTGATGATGAGTCAATTGACTCCAACTATAAATTGTTCAAAAATCAGAATGGTGAAGTATTTGCTAGATATGTTGGCACTAACTGCAGGAACGGCTCCCCTATGAAGAAAATCTGGGTTCCCAAAAGATGCCTTGAAAATCTTCAGGTGAATGTCATCATGACGCCACCTGTGAAGAATAGGAACCCCAGATCAAATTCCTCATATGGACCAAATTCCTCATATGGATCAAAGTCCTCGTATGAACATCATCGTGGTAACCCGTCTGTTTCGTAGGGAAGATATAAGGATTATGGATATGTGCATTATTCTTCAAATCATTATGTCCATAAGTCCTCGAAGAATTTCTCTGCTTACTCTTACGCTTACTCTAACCCCTCTTATGTGAAACGAAATGGACTGGCTTCTATGTCATCCTTCTCGTATGGAGCTCGCAGAATGATGAACTCTTTGTCACCCCTTCACATGTGGGTGGTAAAGAAAAAGAACTAATATCTTCTGCAGGGTCAGGTCTCCAGACGCACGTAATCGTTTGAAGAATTTGCTGGAGACCTGAGCATGCCTGATAGGACGCAAGCTAATCATGAAGAAATGAACTTTCATTTCCCACGTCCTCATATTGCTTTATCAGTTCTTTTACTTGATGAAATTGATCTGATGAATTGATGTCATATTCTTCACTGATGAAGTATATGAGTTTGTAAGCTGCACTAATTCATCTGCATGATGATCAACCCAAAGCCACTGAGTGGGTCCTCGATAGTGGATGTACAAACCACATGACTGGTGACAAGAATCTATTGAAGGATGCTCCATTATCTCCGTCGCATCTGAAGCATATCATCTTTGCTGACAAAGGCAAAAGTCAGGTATTGGGTCTAGGTAAGGTTGCGATTACAAAGGATCGACACATGGACAAAGTCATGCTTGTTGAGTCCTTAGGATACAACCTTATGTCTGTCTCAATGCTTTGTGATCTTGATATGGTTGTTGTCTTTGGCAAGTACCGTTGTGTTGTGGTTATGGAAGCTGACAATTCCAAAGTCTTCGAAGGCTTTAGGAGAGGAGACCTGTATATTGTTGATTTCTCTACAGGACCACAACCAGCCGTGTGCTTACTTGCAAAAGCTTCAGAAGGCTGGCTCTAGCATCGACGACTTGGTCATGCAGGCATGAGGAATTTGCACACGCTTGCGAAGAAGAAGCATGTCATTGGCATCGAGCATGTCAAATTCCTCAAGGATCACCTATGCGGAGCCTGTGAAGCTGGGAAGATGACCAAGGCCAAGCATCCAGCAAAGACAATCATGACCACTACTTGTCCATTTGAATTGCTTCACATGGATCTCTTTGGTCCTAATCATTATTCTGCTATTTCAAATGAAGCATCTCAATATGGATTTGTTATTGTTGATGATTATTCTTGCTACACATGGGTACACCTTGTTACTTACAAACATGAAATGCAGGAAGTCTTCAAATGATTTTCCTCGAGGGCTTCAACCAACTTTGGTGTGAAGATCAAGCACATCAGAAGTGACAATGGCACTAAGTTCAAGAATTCTGGTCTCGATGACTATCTCGATGAACTTGGTATTACTCATGAGTTATCTGCTCCTTACACTCCTCAGCAAAATGGCGTTGCGGAGTGCAAGAACAGGACTCTTGATGAGATGGCTCGCACTATGCTTGATGAATACAAAACGCCTCGTCGTTTCTGGACTGAGGCAATTGATACTGCGTGCCACATCATTAACAGAGTATATCTTCACAAATTCTTCAAAAAGACTGCGTATGAACTCCTCACTGATAAGAAACACAATGTAAGTTATTTCAAAGTCTTCGGTGCTAAATGTTGGATTAGAGATCCTCATCACAAATCAAAATTTGCACCGAAAGCACATGAAGGTTTTATGCTTGGTTATGGAAAGGACTCGCACACCTACAGAGTCTTCAACAACGTTCTTCACAAAGTTGTTGAAACTGTAGATGTGCGGTTCGATGAAACTAATGGCTCGCAAAGAGAGCACCTCCCTACTATGATAGATGAATCAGCACCTGAGGAAACTACCAAGTTCAAGGCTACTGAGGATGTCATTCCTACTAAAGAATGTGCTGAAGAATTCATTCCAGAACATGAAGAACGTCGAGCTAATGCACCTGAAGAAAATGCTGAAGAAAATGGTGCTGAAGAAAACGCTGATCAAACTCTTCAACGACAACCAGCTCATCCTCGCATTGCGAAAGAAGTGCAAGTTGAAAAGATCATCAATGACATCAAAGCGCTAGGTCCTCTCACACGCTCAAAAGCTTCACATTTGTCTAACTTTTGTGGGCAGTATGATTTTGTTTCTATTGCAGATCCCACTAAGGTAGATGAAGCATTTCTGGAGCCTGAGTGGATTCAGGCCATGCAAGAGGAATTACATCAGTTTGAGCTTAACAATGTCTGTGAACTGGTCAAACGTCCAGATCCTCGCAAGCACAATATCATCGGCACAAAGTGGATCTACCGCAACAAGCAAGATGAAAATGGCCTTGTGGTGAGGAATAAGGCACGGCTTGTAGCTCAAGGCTACACACAGGTTGAAGGAATTGATTTCGATGAAACTTTTGCACCTGTTGCTAGACTTGAGGCTATTCGCATATTACTTGCTTATGCTAACCATCATGATATCACTTTATATCAAATGGATGTGAAAAGTGCATTCCTCAATGGTAAGCTTGGGAAGAAGTATATGTTGCCCAACCCCCAGGTTTTGAAGATCCAAAGAATCCTGACAAAGTCTTCAGACTCAACAAGGCCCTATATTGCCTCAAGCAGGCCCCATGGGCTTGGTATGATACCTTGAAGGAACTCTTCATGAAGAAAGGCTTCAAACCTGGTTCACTCGACCCTACTCTTTTCACTAAATCTTATGATGGTGAATTGTTTGTGTGCCAAGTATATGTTGATGATATTATCTTTGGCTGTACTGACCAATGTTATAGTGATGAATTTGCCTATATGATGAGTGAAGAATATCAAATGTCTAGGATGGGAGAGTTGAAATTCTTCTTAGGTCTTCAAATTCGTCAACAACACAATGGTATATTCATATCTCATGAGAAATACCTCAAGGATGTACTGAGGA
This sequence comes from Triticum aestivum, assembly GCF_018294505.1. Taxonomy (NCBI): domain Eukaryota; kingdom Viridiplantae; phylum Streptophyta; class Magnoliopsida; order Poales; family Poaceae; genus Triticum; species Triticum aestivum. Next base: position 722,296,875 of record NC_057797.1, on the reverse strand, counting down.
AATTCGGCATGCAAGATTGCAAAGGAGTCAAAATTCCTATGCCCACAAATGGCCATCTATGCACTAATGAAAATGGTAATGACTTCGATCATAAGGTATACCACTCCATGATAGGTTCCTTATTGTACTTATGTGCATCTAGGCCAGATATAATGCTTAGTGTTTGCATGTGTGCCCGATTTCAAGCTACACCAAAGGAATCACACCATAAGGCTGTGAAGCATATTATTCGATATCTAGCTCACACACCAACACTTGGATTATGGTACCCCAAGGGCTCGGCTTTTGATCTCATTGGATATTCTGACTCTGACTATGCTGGTGATCGTGTGGACCGCAAGTCAACATCTGGTACATGTCATTTCCTCGGACGATCTTTGGTTTGTTGGTCCTCGAAGAAACAGAACTGCGTATCACTATCTACTGCTGAAGCTGAGTACATTGCCGCTGGTTCTTGCTGTGCCCAATTGCTATGGATGAAGAAAACTCTCAAGGACTACGGCGTCAACATGAAGAATGTGCCTCTCTTCTGTGACATTGAGAGTGCCATCAAGATTGCTCACAACCCAGTTCAGCACTCGAAGACAAAGCACATTCAGATTCGTCATCATTTTCTTCGTGATCATGTGTTGAAGGGCGACATTTCTATTGAACATGTGAAGACTGAAGAACAGCTAGCCGATATCTTCACAAAGCCCTTGGATGAGAAGAGATTTAGCAAGTTGCGGTGTGAGCTGAATATCCTAGAATCTTCGAATGTTCTTTGAAAAGGACACTCATCCTAACACTTATGCAAAATTGATGACTTAGATGTGCAACACATGAAGAAACGTTTTTCTTCAAATCAATGAAGAATAACACTCTTAGTGTGAAGAAATTAATGAGGAATTTGATTCTCAAAACCCTACAATAATTGTACGCGGTGTCTGAAATCATCATTCTTATACGGTGGATCACGCCACCACCAAAAGTTGAAATTCCTCAAATTATTCATATTTTTCAACTTTGCATAATCTTCACTGGTTCCGTCGTTTTTCTTCATTGGCTACAAATTGATTTGAAGAAAAACATTGGTTTTTAGCTAAGTGAATATGGTCGGACCCTTCCCCTCTATGCTATACTCAACCCAATCTGTTCACAAATTCTTCATGTGCGTTCTATTTGAAACTCGTTCAAAATCTTCACTGTGTCCTTGTCAGCTGAAGAAATTGCGAACGGAACTTTAAAACCTATCTTATCGAAATTTTCGGTTTTGCCGCTCAAACCGTTCCGCATCCCACGAAATACTTATCCACTCACCCACGATCTAACACGATCTCTGTTGGGGAACGTAGCAGAATTTTAAAATTTTCTACGCATCACCAAGATCAATCTATGGAGTCATCTAGCAACGAGGGAGAGAGGAGTGCATCTACATACCCTTGTAGATCACGAGCGGAAGCGTTCAAGAGAACGGGGTTGATGGAGTCGTACTCGACGTGATTCAAATCACCGATGACCTAGTGCCGAACGGACGGCACCTCCGCGTTCAACACACGTACGGTTGGGAGACGTCTCCTCCTTCTTGATCCAGCAAGGGGGAAGGAGAGGTTGATGAAGATCCAGCAGCACGATGGCGTGGTGGTGGAAGCAACGGTGATCTCGGCAGGGCTTCGCCAACCGCCGGGAGACGAAGGAGTGTCACGGGAGGGAGAGGGAGAGGCCAGGGGCTTGGGTGCGGATGCCCTCCCTTCCCCCCACTATATATAGGGTGCCTAGGGGGGCGCCGGTCCTAGGAGATCCAATCTCCTAGGGGGGCGGCGGCCAAGGGGGTGCCTTGCCCCCCAAGGCAAGGGTGACGCCCCCACCCCTAGGGTTTCCAACCCTAGGCGCAGGGGGAGGCCCAAGGGGGGGGGGGCGCACCAGCACACTAGGGGCTGGTTCCCCTCCCACTTCAGCCCATGGGGCCCTCCGGGATAGGTGGCCCCACCCGGTGGACCCCCGGGACCCTTCCGGTGGTCCCGGTACAATACCGGTGACCCCGAAACCTTCCCGATGGCCAAAACTGGACTTCCTATATATAAATCTTTACCTCCGGACCATTCCGGAACTCCTCGTGACATCCGGGATCTCATTCGGGACTCCGAATAACTTTCGGGTTACCGTGTGCTAATATCTCTACAACCCTAGCGTCACCGAACCTTAAGTGTGTAGACCCTACGGGTTCGGGAGACATGCAGACATGACCGAGAAGCCTCTCCGGTCAATAACCAACAGCGGGATCTGGATACCCATGTTGGCTCCCACATGCTCCACGATGATCTCATCGGATGAACCACGATGTCGAGGATTCAATCAATCCGTATACAATTCCCTTTGTCAATCGGTACGTTACTTGCCCGAGACTCAATCATCGATATCCCAATACCTTGTTCAGTCTCGTTACCGGAAAGTCACTTTACTCATACCGTAATGCATGATCCCGTGATCAACCACTTGATCACATTGAGCTCATTATGATGATGCATTACCGAGTGGGCCCAGAGATACCTCTCCGCCATACATAGTGACAAATCCCAGTCTCGACTCGTGCCAACCCAACAGACACTTTCGGAGATACTTGTAATGTACCTTTGTAGTCACCTAGTTACGTTGTGACGTTTGGCACACCCAAGGCAATCCTACGGTATCCGGGAGTTGCACAATCTCATGGTCTAAGGAAATGATACTTGACATTCAGAAAAGCTACAACAAACGAACTACACGATCCTTAAGCTAAGCTTAGGATTGGGTCTTGTCCATCACATCATTCTCCTAATGATGTGATCCCGTTATCAATGACATCTAATGTCCATAGTCAGGAAACCATGACTATCCTTTGATCAACGAGCTAGTCAACTAGAGGCTCACTAGGGACGTGTTGTGGTCTATGTATTCGCACATGTATTACGATTTCCGGATAACACAATTATAGCATGAACAATAGACAATTACCATGAACAAAGAAATATAATAATAACCATTTTATTATTGCCTCTAGGGCATATTTCCAACAGTCTCCCACTTGCACTAGAATCAATATTCTAGTTACATTGTGATGAACCGAACACCCATGCAGTTCTGGTGTTGATCATGTTTTGCTCTAGGGAGAGGTTTAGTCAACGGATCTGCTACATTCAGGTCCGTATGTACTTTACAAATCTCTATGTCTCCATTTTGAAAACTTTCACGAATGGAGTTGAAGCGACGCTTGATATGCCTGGTCTTCCTGTGAAACCTGGGCTCCTTGGCAAGGGCAATAGCTCCAGTGTTGTCACAGAAGAGAGTCATCGGGCCCGACGCATTGGGTATGACTCCTAGGTCGGTAATGAACTCCTTCACCCAGACTGCTTCTTGTGCTGCCTCCGAGGCTGCCATGTACTCCGCTTCACATGTAGATCCCGCCACAACGCTTTGCTTGCAACTGCACCAGCTTACTGCCCCACCATTCAAAATATACACGTATCCGGTTTGTGACTTAGAGTCATCCAGATCTGTGTCGAAGCTAGCATCGACGTAACCCTTTACGACGAGCTCTTCGTCACCTCCATAAACGAGAAACATTTCCTTAGTCCTTTTCAGGTACTTCAGGATATTCTTGACCGCTGTCCAGTGTTCCATGCCGGGATTACTTTGGTACCTTCCTACCAAACTTACGGCAAGGTTTACATCAGGTCTGGTACACAGCATAGCATACATGATAGACCCTATGGCCGAGGCATAGGGGACGACACTCATCTTTTCTCTATCTTCTGCCGTGGTCGGGCATTGAGCCGTGCTCAATCTCGTACCTTGCAATACAGGCAAGAACCCCTTCTTTGACTGATCCATTTTGAACTTCTTCAATATCTTGTCAAGGTACGTACTCTGTGAAAGACCAATGAGGCGTCTCGATCTATCTCTATAGATCTTGATGCCTAATATATAAGCAGCTTCTCCAAGGTCCTTCATTGAAAAACACTTGTTCAAGTAGGCCTTTATGCTTTCCAAGAATTCTATATCATTTCCCATCAATAGTATGTCATCCACATACAATATGAGAAATGCTACAGAGCTCCCACTCACTTTCTTGTAAATGCAGGCTTCTCCATAAGTCTGCATAAACCCAAACGCTTTGATCATCTCATCAAAGCGAATGTTCCAACTCCGAGATGCTTGCACCAGCCCATAAATCGAGCGTTGGAGCTTGCACACCTTGTCAGCATTCTTAGGATCGACAAAACCTTCCGGCTGCATCATATACAATTCTTCCTTAAGGAAACCATTAAGGAATGCCGTTTTGACGTCCATTTGCCATATCTCATAATCATAGAATGCGGCAATTGCTAACATGATTCGGACGGACTTCAGCTTCGCTACGGGTGAGAAAGTCTCATCGTAGTCAACCCCTTGAACTTGTCGATAACCCTTAGCGACAAGCCGAGCTTTATAGATGGTCACATTACCATCCGCGTCTGTCTTCTTCTTAAAGATCCATTTATTTTCTATGGCTCGCCGATCAATGGGCAAGTCAGTCAAAGTCCATACTTCATTTTCATACATGGATCCTATCTCGGATTTCATGGCTTCCAGCCATTTGTCGGAATCCGGGCCCGCCATCGCTTCTTCATAGTTCGTAGGTTCACCGTTGTCTAACAACATGATTTCCAAGACAGGGTTGCCGTACCACTCTGGTGCGGAACGTGTCCTTGTGGACCTACGAAGTTCAGTAGCAACTTGATATGAAGTTTCATGATCATCATCAACTTCCTCTCTAGTCGGTGCAGGCACCTCAGGAACATTTTCTTGAGCTGCGCCACTTACCGGTTCAAGAGGTAATACTTCATCAAGTTCTACCTTCCTCCCACTTATTTCTTTCGAGAGAAACTCTTTCTCTAGAAAGGACCCATTCTTGGCAACAAAGATCTTGCCTTCGGATCTGAGGTAGAAGGTATACCCAACAGTTTCTTTAGGGTATCCTATGAAGACGCATTTTCCGACTTGGGTTCGAGCTTTTCAGGTTGAAGTTTCTTGACATAAGCATCGCATCCCCAAACTTTTAGAAACGACAGCTTAGGTTTCTTCCCAAACCATAATTCATACGGTGTCGTCTCAACGGATTTCGACGGAGCCCTATTTAAAGTGAATGCGGCAGTCTCTAAAGCATAGCCCCAAAATGATAGCGGTAAATCGGTAAGAGACATCATAGATCGCACCATATCTAATAGAGTGCGATTACGATGTTCGGACACACCATTACGCTGAGGTGTTCCAGGCGGCGTTAGTTGTGAAACTATTCCACATTTTCTTAAGTGTGTGCCAAATTCGTGACTCAAGTATTCTCCCCCACGATCTGATCGCAGGAACTTGGATTTCCTGTCACGTTGATTCTCAACCTCACTCTAAAATTCCTTGAACTTTTCAAAGGTCTCGGACTTGTGTTTCATTAAGTAGACATACCCATATCTACTCAAGTCATCAGTGAGGGTGAGAACATAATGATAGCCACCGCGAGCCTCAACACTCATTGGACCGCACACATCAGTATGTATGATTTCCAATAAGTTGGTTGCTCGCTCCATTGTTCCTGAGAACGGAGTCTTGGTCATTTTACCCATGAGGCATGGTTCGCACATGTCAAATGATTCGTAATCAAGAGACTCTAAAAGTCCATCTGCATGGAGCTTCTTCATGCGTTTGACACCTATGTGACCAAGGCGGCAGTGCCACAAGTATGTGGGACTATCATTATCAACCTTACATCTTTTGGTATTCACACATAGAATATGTGTAGCATTACGCTCGAGATTCATTAGGAATAAACCATTCACCATCGGAGCATGACCATAAAACATATCTCTCATATAAATAGAACAACCATTATTCTCAGATTTAAATGAGTAGCCATCTCGTATTAAACGAGATCCTGATACAATGTTCATGCTCAAAGCTGGCACTAAATAACAACTATTGAGGTTTAAAACTAATCCCGTAGGTAAATGTAGAGGTAGCGTGCCGACGGCGATCACATCGACCTTGGAACCATTCCCGACGCGCATCGTCACCTCGTCCTTTGCCAGTCTCCATTTATTCCGCAGCTCCTGCTTTGAGTTACAAATGTGAGCAACCGCACCGGTATCAAATACCCAGGAGCTACTAGGAGTACTGGTAAGGTACACATGAATTACATGTATATCACATATACCTTTCGTGATGCCGGCCTTCTTGTCTGCTAAGTATTTGGGGCAGTTCCGCTTCTAGTGACCACTTCCCTTGCAATAAAAACACTCAGTCTCGGGCTTGGGTCCATTCTTTGGCTTCTTCCCGACAGCTTGCTTACCGGGCGCGGCAACTCCCTTGTCGTCCTTCTTGAAGTTCTTCTTACCCTTGCATTTCTTGAACTTAGTGGTTTTATTCACCATCAACACTTGATGTTCCTTTTTAACTTCTAGCTCTGCTGATTTCAGCATTGCAAATACTTCAGGAATGGTCTTTTCCATCCCCTGCATATTGAAGTTCATCACAAAGCTCTTGTAGCTCGGTGGAAGCGACTGAAGGATTCTGTCAATGACCGCATCATCCGGGAGATTAACTCCCAGCTGAGTCAAGCGGTTTTGCAACCCAGACATTTTGAGTATGTGCTCACTGACAGAACTATTTCCTCCATCTTACAGCTGAAGAACTTGTCGGAGACTTCATATCTCTTGACTCGGGCATGAGCTTGAAAAACCATTCTCAGCTCTTCGAACATCTCATATGCTCCGTGTCTCTCAAAACGCTTTTGGAGCCCCGGTTCTAAGCTGTAAAGCATGCCACACTGAACGAGGGAGTAATCATCAGCACGTGTCTGCCAAGCGTTCATAACGTCTTGGTTCTGTGGGACGGGTGCGTCACCTAGCGGTGCTTCTAGGATATAATCTTTCTTGGCAGCTATGAGGATGATGCTCAGGTTCCGGACCCAGTCCGTATAGTTGCTGCCATCGTCTTTCAGCTTGGTTTTCTCTAGGAACGCGTTGAAGTTGAGGACAACGTGAGCCATTTGATCTACAAGACATATTGTAAAGATTTTAGACTAAGTTCATGATAATTAAGTTCATCTAATCAAATTATTCAATCAACTCCCACTCAGATAGACATCCCTCCAGTCATCTAAGTATAACATGATCCGAGTTAACTAGGCCGTGTCCAATCATCACGTGAGACGGACTAGTCAACATCGGTGAACATCTTCATGTTGATCATATCTTCTATACGACTCATGCTCGACCTTTCGGTCTTCTGTGTTCCGAGGCCATGTCTATACATGCTAGGCTCGTCAAGTCAACCTAAGTGTATTGCGTGTGTAAATCTGTCTTACACCCGTTGTATTCGAACGTTAGAATCTATCACACCCGATCATCACGTGGTGCTTCGAAACAATGAACCTTCGCAATGGTGCACAGTTAGGGGGAACACTTTCTTGAAATTATTACGAGGGATCATCTTATTTAAGCTACCGTCGTCCTAAGCAAATAAGATGTAAAACATGATAAACATCACATGCAATCAAATAGTGACATGATATGGCCAATATCATCTGCTCCTTTGATCTCCATCTTCGGGGCTCCATGATCATTGTTGTCACCGGCATGACACCATGATCTCCATCATCATGATCTCCATCATCGTGTCTTCTTGAAGTTGTCTCGTCATCTATTACTTCTACTACTATGGCTAACGCTTTAGCAATAAAGTAAAGTAATTACATGACATTTATGTTGACATGTAGGTCATAAATAAATAAAGACAACTCCTATGGCTCCTGTCGATTGTCATACTCATCGACATGCAAGTCGTGATTCCTATTACAAGAACATGATCAATCTCATACATCACATATATCATTCATCATTCATCACAACCTTTGGCCATATCACATCACAAAACACTTGCTGCAAAAACAAGTTAGACGTCCTCTAATTGTTGTTGCAAGTTTTTACGTGGCTGCTATAGGTTTCTAGCAAGAACGTTTCTTACCTACGACAAAACCACAACGTGAATTGCCAATTTCTATTTACCCTTCATAAGGACCCTGTTCATCGAATCCGATTCAACTAAAGTGGGAGAGACAGACACCCGCCAGCCACCTTATGCAACTAGTGCATGTCAGTTGGTGGAACCGGTCTCACGTAAGCGTGGGTGTAAGGTTGGTCCAGGCCGCTTCATCCCACGATGCCGCCGAATCAAGATAAGACTAGTAACGGCAAGCAAATTTACAATATCGACGCCCACAACTACTTTGTGTTCTACTCGTGTATAGTAACTATGCATAGACCTAGCTCTGATACCACTGTTGGGGAATGTAGCAGAATTTTAAAATTTTCTACGCATCACCAAGATCAATCTATGGAGTCATCTAGCAACAAGGGAGAGAGGAGTGCATCTACATACCCTTGTAGATCACGAGCGGAAGCGTTCAAGAGAACGGGGTTGATGGAGTCGTACTCGACGTGATTCAAAGCACCGATGACCTAGTGCCGAACGGATGGCACCCCCGTGTTCAACACACGTATGGTTGGGAGACGTCTCCTCCTTCTTGATCCAGCGAGGGGGAAGGAGAGGTTGATGAAGATCCAACAGCATGACGGCGTGGTGGTGGAAGCAACGGTGATCTCGGCAGGGCTTCGCCAAGCGTTAGGAGACGGAGGAGTGTCACGGGAGGGAGAGGGAGAGGGAGAGGCCAGGGGCTTGGGTGCGGTTGCCCTCCCTCCCCCCCACTATATATAGGGTGCCTAGGGGGGCACCGGCCCTAGGAGATCCAATCTCCTAGGGGGGCGGCGGCCAAGGGGGTGCCTTGCCCCCCAAGGCAAGGGTGGCGCCCCCACCCCTAGGATTTCCAACCCTAGGCGCAGGGGGAGGCCCAAGGGGGGGCGCACCAGCCCACTAGGGGCTGGTTCCCCTCCCACTTTAGCCCATGGGGCCCTCCGGGATAGGTGGACCCCCGGGACCCTTCCGGTGGTCCCGGTACAATACTGGTGACCCCGAAACCTTCCCGATGGCCGGAACTGGACTTCCTATATATAAATCTTTACCTCCGGACCATTCCGGAACTCCTCGTGACATCCGGGATCTCATCTGGGACTCCGAACAACTTTCGGGTTACCGTGTGCTAATATCTCTACAACCCTAGCGTCACCGAACCTTAAGTGTGTAGACCCTACGGGTTCGGGAGACATGCAGACATGACCGAGAAGCCTCTCCGGTCAATAACCAACAATGGGATCTGGATACCCATGTTGGCTCCCACATGCTCCACGATGATCTCATCGGATGAACCACGATGTCGAGGATTCAATCAATCCGTATACAATTCCCTTTGTCAATCGGTACGTTACTTGCCCGAGACTCGATCGTCGGTATCCCAATACCTTGTTCAGTCTCGTTACCGACAAGTCACTTTACTCATACCATAATGCATGATCCCGTGATCAACCACTTGATCACATTGAGCTCATTATGATGATACATTACCGAGTGGGCCCAGAGATACCTCTCCGTCATACAGAGTGACAAATCCCAGTCTCGATTCGTGCCAACCCAACAGACACTTTCAGAGATACTTGTAATGTACCTTTATAGTCACCCAGTTACGTTTTGACATTTGGCACACCCAAGGCACTCCTACAGTATCCGGGAGTTGCACAATCTCATGGTCTAAGGAAATGATACTTGACATTCAGAAAAGCTACAGCAAACGAACTACACGATCCTCGAGCTAAGCTTAGGATTGGGTCTTGTCCATCACATCATTCTCCTAATGATGTGATCCCGTTATCAATGACGTCTAATGTCCATAGTCAGGAAACCATGACTATCCTTTGATCAATGAGCTAGTCAACTAGAGGCTCACTAGGGACGTGTTGTGGTCTATGTATTCACACATGTATTATGATTTCCGGATAACACAATTATAGCATGAACAATAGACAATTATCATGAACAAAGAAATATAATAATAACCATTTTATTATTGCCTCTAGGGCATATTTCCAACAATCTCCACCTCTCACTATGTGGGTGACACATGTCATGCGAATGAGAAGGGTCAGGGGCACGTTCGTCGAATTTCCTCGGGCGAACAGTTTTTCACCGTGGCTATAAATACCCCTCCTTCCCTTCCTTACTTCTTTTACCCCGCTCGATCTCTCTCCAGCTCGAGCTTCTCAAACCCTAGTGCCGCCGTTACTTCATCGCCGGCGGTGAGGAAGAGCTTCACTGCCTCGACCTCGTCGCCGACGTACTCGCGCCGACCCTGGAAATCTTCACTCTGCCGCCGCCGTAGTCGTCTTCCTCCGCCAAGTTAGGACGTGAAAGATCTGCACAGACGAACTTCACATCTCCTCACTCTAGTTCGTCGTGTTCTTCATCCAGGGTAATTAAATGTTACTTTTGCTGCCCTCGTTGATTCGAATGATTGTCTACAAAATCTTCAAAAGTGTTTTTCTTCATATCTTCACACACTGAACACCTCACAAGTCATCTGTTCTTGATTCATTGCGCTAAGCATCATTTTTCTTCAAGATTCCTCAATTGTGTGGATCTTCGATCTATACAACTCTGGAACCTAAGACAAAGAACGCTTAGTGAAAATCTTTTCAAGACTCATCTGGTCAAATTCCTCAAACTTGTTCTTTTTACAAAACCTTCTGAGAACGATATGACCTCTCCAAATTCCTCGCAACTATACTCTATTCACAGGTACACATGTCAGCTGCTGAATCACTAGGTTCTCATCAACTTAACTCATTTGCAGCGTTCCTCGAAGAAAAGTTGCATACTTCTTCAGAGAATTCAATTGTTCAAATTCCTCAACTGAAGAAAATGGCTGATGGTAAGAAGCCACGGAAGGGAGGAAAGAGGCCTGAGGTAAATACAGCGTTTGAGATCCGTGATGACATATATGCTGGGTACTGCACACCTACTGAGGAAACCAAGAATGAGCGCAAAGTGCGCAAACAGAGGATAGAGAGGAGATGGGCAAGAGAATGGAGGGAGTACAGATATGTCACTCCTAAGTACATGAAGAAATTCGCACTCAATCCTCCATGCCCAAGAGCTCCATTGGCACCTGGCCAAATAGCAGATCCCACCAGCCTCAAGCGCGGTGAGGACTATCCTGATGAATGGGCCAAGCGCCAAGCCAAGCTGGCTAAACAAGCCACAGAAGCAGTGAGGAAATTCAATGAAGACTTTGCTGCTGCTGTTGCCTCTGCTGAGGCCTTTGCTGTGAAGCCAAAGAAGGCTATGTCTAAGAAGCCTGCGCGCAGGCCAAGTTCCTCAGCAATGCCCTCACGGCCAGAATCATCAAAGCCCTCACGGCAAATTCCTCATGCTGCTCCTATTCCTCCAAAGTCCTCAGCTCCTCCGCCAAAGCCTTCAGCTGTTTCGACTAAATCCTCAGCACATGTGCATCTCGCCTCATGCCAAAGGACTGCCGGCATCTCCATTGCCTCAGGTGTCTCAGCCAGTTCCTCAGCTGCACCAAGTTCCTCAGCTGGCCCCTCACTGCTAAAGACAAAGGCCACTGCTGGACGAGGTCCTCGCCCAAGTCCTCAAAAGAAGCAAGTCGCTTTCCAAGTGCCGTCTGATGAAGACGAAGCTGATGATGATGAAATTGCATAAATCATCAGAGACAGGCAAGTCAGGGCCGCTAGAGCCAAAGGATCAGAGGTGCCACTGCTTTTGGATCCCAAGCTGATCCTCGACTACATTGATGATTGGCACAAGGACCCCAACACTCCCTTGCCTGACTTCAAGCTGACTCCTGGCCAGAGTCACATGCTGACCCACTTCATTCAAGAAGAAAAGTGGAAATTTGAGAAGGCCAGGCAGATCAAGAAAGCACAATACAAGAAAGAGCGCTATCTGAAGAAAAACGTTGTCTCTATGACAACTGAAGAACTTGTCACTATTCAGACTGAGATTAAGAAACTCAGTGATGACTTTGACGCATATCGCGTTGATTGGCTTGGAGCCAAGGTTCGTTTTGTGAAACTTGTGGATAACTTCACTTCCAATGTTGCAGCCCCAACGCAACAGGAAATTCCTCAGGCTGAAGCATCTGCTCAGCCTACTAAAGAAAATGCCAGCACCGCTGATGATAATCATGCTGCTGAAGATAATGTGAGTTTCAGGGCTGATGACTGCATTCCAGCCGCTAAAGAAATTGCCAGGGCACCCACTAGTGGTGTGCCTGAAGAAACTGAAGAACTCAGGGCAACTGCATCAGTTGTGCCTGAAGAAAATCAACCAAATTCCTCAGCTACTCCTGCACCAACTTCAACTCCAATCCTTCCATCTGCATCAGATGTGAAGAAGACCAAGGCTGCAGAGCGTGCTGCAGTGAAGAAAAGGAAAGCATCAGCTGCTTCAGATTCTTCAGCTCCGAAGAAAATGAAGCCTATGACAAGTTCATTTGCAAATCCGATTGATGCTGTTCCCATCTCAACCAGGCCATCAAAGGACCTTGTTCCTTTTGATGAAGAATATGTGATCCCCAGCGGATCTGATGAAGAAACTCCTTCTGCTGCTTCGTCTGAACCGTTGGATGAAGAAATTGAAGTGGATGCGATCCCTTCAACACCTATCATCTCCTCGCCTATGCCTCAGTTCACAGCTGAAGAGGCTGGCGTTGAAGAAATGGAAGATGAAGATGTGGACATTGGCTGCTCCACACCTGTTATCAGTGATGAATTCTGGGAAAGTCAGCATCCAAACTCTCCAATGTTCACCCCTCTACAGCAAATTCCTCAGTCCCCCACACAAACTGTTCACATGGGCTCTGAAGAAACTCATCCCACTGCATCTGTCCATGAGGAAATTCCAGCCACTAGCACTGAAGAAACTGCTGCTGCTGAACAACAAACGACGCAGACTGCCACTGAGGAGGGACCAGAAATTCCTCAACCTGAAGAACCTGCGATTGAGATTCCTGAGGTCGTGATGCAACTCACTGACACTCCTCTGCCGAAGCCAAATGATCCATTCTCACGCAAGCAAAAGTTCAAGGCTGATGATTTCTTCGGTGAGCACGTATTCTTCGAAGATTACAACCCATATGACTCTGCTCGCATTAGGAAGAGGCGTTTCTGGACTGCTAGTCAAGCCAATTTCTATTCCTCAGTGTTGTTCGACAAGGAGAAGATCTTCTACCATGAGCATATTCCTCACGTGGATATGGAATCTCTGCCATGCTTCGCACCAGTCCTCAGTGTTCTTCACGATGCTGGACTGCTCAACTTTTGCTCTGACATCTGCGATTGGAATGAAGAACTGATTCTTCAATTCTATGCAACGCTGCACATCACCGGAGATGCTGAAGATGTGAATTCATGGGTGCTGGACTGGATGTCTGAAAACACTCACTACACTGCACCAGCCTCTGAATTGCTTCGTGCTCTACCACTCAGTCCTCCCCTTGAAGAAGCTCGCTGCATCTATAGTGAACCTGAGCTCACACATCATTACATGCAGGTGCTGATGAAACCTTTGAAGCCAGGTCAAGCACCAAGAACCAAATTCCTCGTGAAGGAATTGTTGTACGTGCCCAGAACTGTCTATCGTATTCTTACGAGGACAATCAGTCCTATCAAAGGCCACGACTCATCTGATGAGGAAATTGTTGGCATCATGAAGAATCTGGTATTCAACATCGTTCATGGCATTCCTGTCAATTATCACGATTTCTTCATGAGGACTATGGCCAATGTTGCACTGTCTCCGTTTGAGCTGAAGCCTTATGCACCTTGGATTATGAGATTCCTCAGGACAAGGTCTTCACTCAACTACAAAGCTGATTTCCAGAATCACCTCAGCTACTTGCCCCCAATTGAAGTCCTCAAGCAGACATATTCCTCAGTTGATGGAAAGGGCAAGGCACCAGCTGTAATAGATGAAGGCATTCGTCCATTGGATGGTCAGTTTTGCAAAGCTGCATCTTATTCCACCAATGATGACTCTGCCACACATGACTCTGCCAATGCACCCAAGTCCACTCCTCAAGCCACTGCTCCGCGCGTGATGACTGACCGTGAACTTCTGCTTAGTCTTCACCAGAAGGTGGATCGAAATCACAAATGGGTTAAGCGTCAGTTTGGTTCACTTCTTCACAACATGACTGCCACACACAACGCAGTGAAGAAAAACCACTACTACCTCCATCAAGTCTTCCGTCGCACCTGGGCAATCCTGTCACATCTGTATGGTAAAGAAGATCTGAAGAACATGGGTCTCAAAGAAGATTTTGACTGGTCTGCACCTCCACTGAAGAAATTCAAGAAGGTCAAGGTCCTTCTCTGGTGGCCAGCTCATATTCTTCATCACGCGACACTGATGAACATGAAGATTTGGACGACACTACGGCAGGCCCTACATCAACAAACGACCCCAACAACGCTAGCGCTCCTTCATCAATATGATTATCCTCAGGGGCGTTAGTCCTCATTTTCGATCCTTTTGGTCATTCGACGACAAAGGGGGAGAAATATGAGTTAGTCTTCAAGCGGGTCTACTATATGGGCGTTTTTTTTGCTAAGTTACAACTCTCGTTCTTCTGAAACTTTATTGGATCGAGTTGTAATCTTAAACCCGATGGTGCTCTGATACTTTTGATGCATTGTGCTCTGATACTCTTGATGCACTATTCTGCATGCTTATTCCTCGTTAATATTATTGCACGCATGCTGAATTTCATCAGGCACCATATTTCATCATGCATTTCAAATTCTTCATATTATATGTTAAATGCGTGTATGAATTACAAGATATAGGGGGAGATCTCCATGATTCAACTCTTCAAGTGTGCATTGCTTCAAAAGCAAATTCCTCACTATGCACATCTTCAGGGGGAGTTCTTCTATATCTTGCAATCAAATTCCTCAATATCAGTATTTACACTTCATATGTTTATCCCCGTTGAAAACTTAACCTATATTGTCATCAATCACCAAAAAGGGGGAGATTGTAAGTGCATCTAGTGCCCCTTAGTGATTTTGGTGTATTGAAGACTTATAGGTTAAGGGACTAATGCGTTTGTGAGTGTACACAGGTCTATAAGTCTATGAGGAGTTTGATATTTACAGGAAAAGTCGACCCCTAAAAATGAATATCTTCGACTGAAGATTTTGGTATTTCTGAAGACTTTCATGAAGACTTTGAAAGTGAAGAAAATGGTGTGACCGTGAAGACTTGGCATTCATTTGAGGAATATGAAGCGTGAAGACTTTTGTTTTCGTAGTTTCATTTTCTATTTCTTGAGTCATAGGAAACACCGTACTGTTAAAGGGGGTCGAGGAAATACTATGGAAAAATTTCCATGTGATGCTCAACTCAAAATCCTACACCTACCAATCCCTTCGAGTGAAGCCATTGGAAATCTCATACAGTTCAGTCAATTTCTTCAGTGACAGAGACGAAGTTCTTCTGGTCTTTGAGGAATTTGTCCTGACTGAGGAGTTAGGAATTCGCCAGTGCGGATTGCCTACACAGGGAGGAACATGATAGCCTTGAGGTTTTTGCTACTCAAAATTCCGACCGTTGCTGTGCTATGCACTAGCTGTCCCAAAATATCTATCCACCTAACAATCATATCATTGAAGGGCATTTATGTCTTATCATGTCGGGCTGCTCCCTAGGCTATAAATAGCCACCCCCTACAACCACTAGTTGGTTAGCTGCTCCGAGAGAAACTGACACTTGTCATTTGAGAGCAACCCATTCTCTGAGGACTTTGAGCGAAAATCATCAAGTGAGGAAAAACCAAAAACCCAAAACCCAAACACCTACAAACCCCAAGTGATTGAGCATCACTGAAGAGATTGATCCTGAGTGGATCCGACGCTTGTCACCTTTGAAGACTATGCTTCTTCCAGACGGTTAGGCGTCATGGTCTAGAGCATCCAAGAGGAATTGTGGATCACCGAGTGACTGAGTTTGTGAAGGTTTGGAAGTCGCCTGAAGACTTACTATGAGTGATTGGACGAGGTCTATGTGACCTTAGTTCAAGGAGAATATGGCGAGGACTGGGTGTCCTCAGCTGCGTGTTCAGGACTGGGTGTCCGGGACTGTGTGTCGTCGAGTTTAAATACTCAGCCGCTCCAACCAGATGTACAGCTGAGACAGCAGTTGGAACTGGTCTACCAAATTATTGTCTTCACCAAGCTTAATGGTTCTATTTCCTCAACTCTTTCATTTCCTCATAACTGTGTTGTGTGCTTGTTCATATATGTGCTTGAAGACTTTGACTGAAGACTTTCTCAATTTCCTCAATTCAATTTCTTCAGTCTATTTGTCTTCATCCTGTGTTATCTTGTGCTCACGCTACCTGTACTCTGTGCATGTCTTCATTTTATCATGATGACTATGCTTGTATTCTGTTATGTTTACTTTTGAGTACTTATTCCGCTGCTAGTAGTTCTTCGCTAAGGATTTTCCTCACCGACAAATTCCTCAGTGAAGAATTTCATAAGAATCACCTATTCACCCCCCTCTAGTCGATATAACGCACTTTCACACAGCAAGAACCAGCGGCAATGTACTCAGCTTCAGCAGTAGATAGTGATACGCGGTTCTGTTTCTTCGAGGACCAACAGACCAAGGATCGTCCGAGGAAATGACATGTACCAGATGTTGACTTGCGGTCCACACGATCACCAGCATAGTCAGAGTCAGAATATCCAATGAGATCAAAAGCCGAGCCCTTGGGGTACCATAATCCAAGTGTTGGTGTGTGAGCTAGATATCGAAGAATATGCTTCACAGCCTTATGGTGTGATTCCTTCGGTGTAGTTTGAAATCGGGCACACATGCAAACACTAAGCATTATATCTGGCCTAGATGCACATAAGTACAATAAAGAACCAATCATGGAGCGGTATACCTTATGATCGAAGTCAATACCATTTTCATCAGTGCACAGATGGCCATTTGTGGGCATAGGAATTTTGACTCCTTTGCAATCTTGCATGCCGAATTTCCTCAGTACATCCTTGAGGTATTTCGCCTAAGATATGAATATGTCATTGCGTTGTTGACGAATGTGAAGACCTAAGAAGAATTTCAACTCTCCCATCATAGACATTTGATATTCTTCACTCATCATATAGGCAAATTCATCACTATAACGTTGGTCAGTACAGCCAAAGATAATATCATCAACATATATTTGGCACACAAACAATTCACCATCATAAGATTTAGTGAAAAGAGTAGGGTCGAGTGAACCAGGTTTGAAGCCTTTCGTCATGAGGAATTCCTTCAAGGTATCATACCACATCCGTGGGGCCTGCTTGAGACCAAAGAGGGCCTTGTTGAGTCTGAAGACTTTGTCAGGATTCTTTGGATCTTCAAAACCTGGGGGTTGGGCAACATATACTTCTTCCTCAAGCTTACCATTGAGGAATGCACTTTTCACATCCATTTGATATAAAGTGATATCATGATGGTTAGCATAAGCAAGTAATATGCGAATAGCCTCAAGTCTAGCAACAGGTGCAAAAGTTTCATCGAAATCAATTCCTTCAACCTGTGTGTAGTCTTGAGCTACAAGCCGTGCCTTATTCCTCACCACAAGGCCATTTTCATCTTGCTTGTTGCGGTATATCCACTTTGTGCCAATGATATTGTGCTTGCGAGGATCTGGACGTTTGACCAATTCCCAGACATTGTTGAGCTCGAACTGATGTAATTCTTCTTGCATGGCCTGAATCCACTCAGGCTCCAGAAATGCTTCATCTACCTTAGTGGGCTCTGTAATAGAGACAAAAGCATAGTGCCCACAAAAGTTAGATAAATGTGAATCTTTTGAGCATGTGAGAGGACCTGGCGCTTTGATGTCATTGATGATCTTTTCAACTTGCACTTCTTTTGCAATGCGAGGATGAGCTGGTTGTCGATGAAGAATTTGATCAACATTCTCTTCAGCACCATTTCTTCAGTATTATCTTCAGGTGCATTAGCTCGACGTTCTTCATGTTCTGGAATGAATTCTTCAGCAGATTCTTTAGTGGGAATGACATCCTCAGTAGCCTTGAACTTGATAGTTTCCTCAAGTGCTGGTTCATCTATCGCAGTAGGTAGGTGCTCTCTTTGCGAGCCATCAGTTTCATCGAACCGCACATCTACAGTTTCAACAACCTTGTGAAGAACGTTGTTGAAGACCCTGTAGGTGTGCGAGTCCTTTCCGTAACCAAGCATAAAACCTTCATGTGCTTTCGGTGCAAATTTTGAGTTGTGATGATGATCTCTAATCCAACATTTAGCACTGAAGACTTTGAAATAACTTACATTGGGTTCCTTATCAGTGAGGAGTTCATAGGCAGTCTTGTTGAAGAATTTGTGAAGATATACTCTGTTGATGATGTGGCACGTAGTATCAATTGCCTCAGTCCAGAAACGATGAGGCGTTTTGTATTCATCAAGCATAGTGCGAGCCATCTCAGCAAGAGTCCTATTCTTGCGCTCCACGACGCCGTTCTGCCAAGGAGTATAAGGAGCAGATAACTCATGAGTAATACCAAGTTCATCAAGATAGTCATCGAGACCAGAATTCTTGAACTCAGTGCCATTGTCACTTCTGATGTGCTTGATCTTCACACCAAAGTTGGTTGAAGCCCTCGAGGAAAATCGTTTGAAGACTTCCTGCACTTCATGTTTGTAAGTAACAAGGTACCCATGTATAACGAGAGTAATCATCAACAATAACAAAGCCATATTGAGATGCTTCATTTGAAACAGCAAAATAATGATTAGGACCAAAGAGATCCATGTGAAGCAATTCAAATGGGCGAGTGGTGGTCATGATAGTCTTCGCTGGGTGCTTGGCCTTTGTCATCTTCCCAGCTTCACTGGCTCCACATAGGTGATCCTTGAGGAATTTGACATTCTCGATGTCAATTACATGCTTCTTCTTCGCAAGCGTGTGCAAATTTCTCATGCTTGCATGACCAAGTCATCGATGCCAGAGCCAGCCTTCTGAAGCTTTTGCAAGTAGACACACGGCTGGTTGTGGTCCTGTAGAGAAATCAACAATATACAGGTCTCCTTTCCTAAAGCCTTCGAAGACTTTGGAGTTGTCAGCTTCCATAACCATAACACAACGGTACTTGCCAAAGATAACAACCATATCAAGATCACAAAGCATTAAGACAGACATAAGGTTGTATCCTAAGGACTCAACAAGCATGACTTTGTCCATGTGTCAATCCTTTGTGATTGCAACCTTACCTAGACCCAATACCTGACTTTTGCCTTTGTCAGCAAAGATGATATGCTTCAGATGCGACGGAGATAATGGAGCATCCATCAATAGATTCTTGTCACCGGTCATGTGATTTGTACATCCACTATCGAGGACCCACTCAGTGGCTTTGGGTTGATCATCCTGCAGATGAATTAGTGCAGCTTACAAACTCATATACTTCATCAGTGAAGAATATGACATCAATTCATCAGACCAATTTCATCAAGCAAAAGAACAGATAAAGCAATATGAGGACGTGAGAAATGAAAGTTCATTTCTTCATGATTAGCCTGCATCTTATCAGGCATTCTCAGGTCTCCAGCAAATTCTTCAGACGACTACGTACGTTTGGAGACCTGACCCTGCAGAAGAGATTAGTTCTTTTTCTTCACCACCCACATCTGAAGGGGTGGCAAAGAGTTCATCATTCTGCGAGCTCCATACGAGAAGGATGGCATAGAAGCCAGGCCATTTCATTTCACATAAGAGGGGTTAGAATAAGCATACGAGTAAGCAGAGAAATTCTTTGAGGACTTATGGACATAATAATTTGAAGAATAATGCACATATCCATAATCCTTAGATCTTCCCTGTGAAACAGACGGGTTAGCACGATGATGTTCATTTTAGGACTTTGATCCTTTTGAGGAATTTGATCCATGTGAGGAGTATGGTCCGTATGAGGACTTGGATCCATATGAAGAATTTGATCTGGGGTTCCTAATCTTCACAGGTGACATCATGATGACATTCACCTGAAGATTTTCAAGGCATCTTTTGGGAACCCAGATTTTCCTCATAGGGGGACCGTTCCTGCAGTTAGTGCCAACATATCTAGCAAATACTTCGCCATTCTGATTTTTGAACAGTTTGTAGTTGGAGTCAAATGACTCATCATCAGAATGAGGAGATTCACATGCATATCCAGATAGGTTAGATGGATCAACTGGAGGTCCCTTTGCAGCAACCCATGTAGTTTTGGGGTACTGCTCAGGCTTCCAATATGTACCATCAGCGTTGAGTTTCCTCTCAAAGGCAATACCCTCTTTCCTAGGGTTCCTGTTGAGGATCTGCTTTTTAAGCACATCACAAAGAGTCTGATGCCCTTTAAGGCTTTTGTACATGCCTGTCATGTACAATTCCTTCAGCCCTACATCATCAGTGATACTAGCAATGTCCACAGATGAGGAATTAGTGATAGCAGAGGCATGTGAAGAATTTGAAACATTAGCAGCATTTGAACATTCAGGTGAAGAATTAGCAGATTCACGTTCAATGCATTTCAAACATGGAGGAACAAATTCTTCCTGAGATGCGTTGATTTGTTGAGCAAGTAATGAATCGCGCTCCTTCTGAAGATCTTCATAACTCACTCTTAGCTTCTCAAGGTCTTTCTTTCTTTGAAGAAATTCATAAGAAAGCTTCTCATGATCGGATAAGAGAGTGTTATGATGACCTTGAAGATTGTCAAACCTAGTCTGAAGTCTCTGAAGATTTTCAGTCAAGGCTTTAGTGCGATCCATTTCTTCACCCAACATATCATCACTTTTGTCTAGCATGTTTTGAACCTTTTCAAGAGCCCATTGTTGTTTTACAGCAATCTTAGAAAGTTTAGAATAGCTGGGCTTAAGGTTTTCATCAGATTCATTCTCACTTGATTCAGAGGAGGTATATTTGAGTACCTTGGCACCCTTTGCCATGAAGCAATAGGTGGGAGCATAGTCATCATCGCCTTCATCAGCCTTGTTGGTGAGGTCATTTTCTTCAGTGTTGAAGATAGACTTGCTGACGAATGCAGTGGCGAGAGCTAGGCTCGCCACTCCGGATTCGGACTCCTCAGATGTCTCCTCTTCCTCATTTTCTTCAGATTCAGCCTCAGAGTCCATTTCCTAGCCAATGAATGCCCTAGCCTTCTTGGAGCTGCTCTTCTTGTGATATGAAGACTTTGAGGATTTTGATGATGAAGATTTTGTGGATTTCTTCTTTTTCTTCGCATCATCACTGTAATCCTTGTATTTCTTATTCTTTGATTCCTTTTCCCACTGAGGACAATCTTGAATGTAATGTCCAGGTTTTTTGCATTTGTGACAGAGCCTCCTCTTGTAGTCACTGGATGAGAAATCATCGCTCCTTGAGGGTCTTCCAAGGCGACCACGTCTTGAGAATTTTTGGAACTTCTTCACGAGCAGAGCCAAATCATGGCTTAGTTCTTCAGGATTACCAAGGCTGCTACTAGAGTCTTCATCTTCGGACTCGGATACCGCCTTGGCCTTCAGTGCGCGTGATCTGCCATAGCTCGAACCATAGAGGTCTCTTTTTTCAGCAAGTTGGGACTCATGAGTATTTAGCCTCTCGAGAATATCAGCAGGATCAAGTGACTTGTAATCAACACATTCTTGTATCATCAATGCCAGAGTGTCAAATGAGGAATCAAGTGTGAAAGTGCAATTATCCCTAGGTGGTTTTGGTAATTCATAACAACATATAGCTCATTGAGCTAATGCTATTCCAAGATGATCATTTCAGGAAAGCTCAATGATTAGCATGGCATGGATGGTGAAAGTGGAACCCTCAAAATGCTAAGGACAAAGGATTGGCTCTAGCTCATATGCTCAAGACTCTTCATTTTACATTTTAGTGGTCCAAGATCACATTGAGTCCATAGGAAAAGCCAATACTATCAAGGAGGGATGAGGTGTTGCTTAATGAGCCTCTTGCTTCATGTGCTTAATGATATGCTCCAAAATCCTCGGCTACTTTCCCATATCCACATTTGACCTAAAACCAAAGCCAAACTCGGCCCTACCGATTCTTTCAACCCGGCGCCACCGAGTTTCACTTGTCATAGCCATTGCCAAACCCTAAGCAAATCGGTTCTACCGATAGGGATCTCGGTCTCACCTAGATGGGATTGCAATTTCTCTGTTTCCTTTTCGTAACTTTTCGGTCTCACCGAAAGAGCGGATCGGTCCCACCAAGATTGCAATGTAAACTCACTGTTTCCTTTTCGTAACATTTCGGTCTCACCGAGAAGAGCGAATCGGTCCCACCGAGTTTGCCTAACCAACCCTCTGGTTAGCTTATTACCAAATCGGTCTCACCGAGTTTGTGTAATCGGTCTCACCGAGATTACGTTATGCCCTAACCCTAACCATATCGGTCCTACCGAGTTGCATGTTAGTCCCACTGAAAATCTCTAACGGTCACTAGGTTTACTATTTCGGTCCGACCGAGTTTGTTGATTCGGTCCCACCGAGATTGGTAAATTGTGTGTAACGGTTGGATTTTGTGTGGAGGCTATATATACCCCTCCACCTCCTCTTCACTCGTGGAGAGAGCCATCAGAACACATCTACACTTCCAACTCATATGTTCTGAGAGAGAACCACCTACTCATGTGTTGAGGCCAAGATATTCCATTCCTACCACATGAATCTTGATCTCTAGCCTTCCCCAAGTTGCTTTCCACTCAAATCTTCTTTCCACCAAATCCAAATCCTGTGAGAGAGAGTTGAGTGTTGGGGAGACTATAATTTGAAGCACAAGAGCAAGGAGTTCATCATCAACACACCATTTGTTACTTCTTGGAGAGTGGTGTCTCCTAGATTGGCTAGGTGTCACTTGGGAACCTCCGACAAGATTGTGGAGTTGAACCAAGGAGTTTGTAAGGGCAAGGAGATCGCCTACTTCGTGAAGATCTACCGCTAGTGAGGCAAGTCCTTAGTGGGCGATGGCCATGGTGGGATAGACAAGGTTGCTTCTTCGTGGACCCTTCGTGGGTGGAGCCCTCCGTGGACTCGCGCAATCGTTACCCTTCGTGGGTTGAAGTCTCCATCAACGTGGATGTAGGATAGCACCACCTATCCGAACCACGGGAAAACATCTGTGTCTCCAATTGCGTTTGAATTCTCCAAACCCTTCCCTTTACATTCTTGCAAGTTGCATGCTTTACTTTCTGCTGCCAATATACTCTTTGCATGCTTGCTTGAATTGTGTGATGATTGCTTGACTTGTCCTAAAATAGCTAAAATCTGACAAGAACTAAAATTGGGAAAAGGTTAAGTTTTTATTTGGTCAAGTAGTCTAATCACCCCCACCCTCTAGACATACTTTCGATCCTACAAGTGGTATCAGAGCTTTGGTCTCCATTTGCTTTGATTTCCATAGCTTTTGGTGGTCATAGCCTTGGTTTCACAACCTAGGAGAGTATGGCGTCTAGCGAGGGAAATTATCACCGTAGAGGTCCTTACTTTGATGGTACTAATTTTGCTAGTTGGAAGCATAAAATGAAAATGCATATTCTTGGACATAACCCCGCCATTTGGGCTATTGTGTGTGTTGGTTTGCAAGGTGACTTCTTTGATGGGAGAGAACCAAACCGTGAAGCTACCGCGGATGAGTTGAATATGTTGCAATACAATGCTCAAGCTTGTGATATTCTCTTCAACGGATTGTGCCCCAAAGAATTCAACAAAATCAGCCGTCTTGAGAATGCAAAGGAAATTTGGGACACTTTGATTGATATGCACGAAGGTACCGACTCCGTCAAGGAATCCAAATTGGATGTGCTTCAAAGTCAACTTGACAAGTTCAAAATGAAGGATGGTGAAGGTGTCGCTGAAATGTACTCTAGGCTTGCTCTCATCACAAATGAGATTGTCGGCTTAGGGAGTGAAGAGATGACCGATAGATTCATCATCAAGAAGATTCTAAGAGCCTTGGATGGAAAATATGATACCATGTGCACATTGATCCAAATGATGCCCAATTACAAAGATCTCAAGCCAACGGAGGTAATTGGAAGAATTGTTGCTCATGAGATGTCACTTAAGGATAAAGAGGAACTTCACAACAAATCAAGTGGTGCCTACAAAGCCTCATGTGAAGCCCCTACATCATCAAGTGAGAAACAAAACTTCAATGAAGAATTGAGCTTAATGGTGAAAAACTTCAACAAGTTCTACAAGAGTAGAAGCAAAGATAGAAGCTCCAAGTCAAGGTCCTACAATGACAAAAGATCTTCTAGTCGAGAGCGAAACTGCTACAATTGTGGAAGACCCGGACACTATTCCAATGAGTGTACGACTCCCTACAAGAGAAGAGAAGACTCTCCAAAAAGAAGAAGCAAAAGAGAAGAATCACCACCAAGAGAGAGAAGGAGTAGAGATGATCGTTATGAACGAAGACACTCACGGAGAAGCAAGGATTCGGAAAGGAAGAAAAAATCATCAAGGAGCTACACAAAACGAAGACATCAAGCTCATGTTGGTGAATGGGTATCCAGCTCCGACTCCGACAACCACTCCGAGAGAAGTTATCACTCCGATTCCGAATATACTCAAGATGAAGGTGTTGCCGGTCTAGCACTTGTGTCAACCAACTCCTACGACATATTTGACTCACCAAATGAAGGAATTGGAAGATGCTTCATGGCCAAAGGTCCTAAGGTAACACACCCCGAGTATGTTGATTTTAATAGTGATGAAGATGATTTGTTAGGTGATGATGATTTACTTGTTGACAACTCTAGTGATGAATACTATGATGAAACATCAATTAATCATGCTAATCAAGATAAAACGAATGACAATGATAAGGAGAAGATTGAGGCTCTAACTAAAGAACTAAACACTCTTAACTTAGCTCATGAAACTATCTTTGAAGATCATCGAGAACTTTTAAGAGCTCATGAGAAGTTACGTTTTGAAAAGCTCAATCTTGAGCAAGAGCATGAGTTTTTAAAGGCAATCAATGATGATCTCCGCAAGAAAAGTTCTTCTTACATTGCCAAGCATTTACTCTTATCCACTTACATGCCTCAAGTCAAGTCTAGTAACAAGAACAAGAAAGATTCTTCCTCTAGTAGTAACAATGATCATGCTAAATCCAATATTGTTGCTTCTAGTAGTTCTCTTGATTCCACTAATGATTCTCTTAGCCAAGTTACACTTGATCAAGAAAATAGCTTATTGAAGGGAATTATAGAGAAAGGGGTGTACAAAAGCCTTACCGGGAGTAAGCAATTCAAGGAAATTGTGCGCAAGCAAGGAAGGCACCGGAAGAATCAAGGTGTTGGTTTTGAACAAAAGTTCAATGCCAATGGAGTTGAGTGGGAAGAAGATCAATACCCCAAGACAAAGTTTGTTCCTCAACAAGAGAAGTATGATCCTACTTCCTTCAAGGGGACACAAGCTCAAGATGATCTTCCACCACAAGACTACAAGCAAAAAGGCAAGGACAAGCTTCAAGAGGAAATTGATGCATTTGAAGAAGCTCCCAAGACCTTAGTCAAGTGGATTCCCAAGACCACTTCAAGTTCCACTTCATCAAGTACGACTACAACTCCAAGGATTCCCATCAAGATGGTGTGGATCCAAAAGAAGAAGAACTAGAGAGTTCTTGAGGGTGACTCCGCCAACATACTTCACTCTTATCATTTTGGCAAGAACAAGTGCAATCAACTTCCACATCTTGCACTAGTTCAAGGAGTCACAAACCCTCTTGTTGGTAAGACAAGGGACAAGGTAACCTAAAAGTTTTCATGGACATGATCTTGTGTGTGCATCACTCTATGTCTATGGATATCCTTGTTTGTTCCTTGTGGGACTAACCCATGTAGGTATTGAAAGTGCAATTCACTCAAATGGATAGCTCCAAGTGATCTACATCAACATTGAGCATCCACATCTTCAACATCTACATGAAGTCATCATCGACAAAACCCAAGGTTAGTTCATCCCTCTTAGGGGGGATATCACATCTAGGGGGAGCTTTACTCTAAGACTTGAGCTAAAGCAACTCTAAAGATGTGAACACAACAATGCTTTATGTAAAAGTGGTAACCCCACTTGAGCTTAAACGATGAGTATGACCTATGATCAAGTGTTCTCACTTGACTCCTAAGTCAATATACTCATATATAGATGACCTAGTCATCGCCAATTGCTTGATAGATGCTAGAATTGGTTGTGCATGCTTTGTCACATATTTCAATTGCCATTTTATTGTGTGAGCATGTTGGTTGCATATTTTACTCATTCGAGGACATCCACTTGTTGTTTTGATTGTTTGGTTTTATTTCCTTTTGCCAAGTGGATGGACAAGAATGCCTAAGAACCTCCTATAGCTATATATGCTTTTCTCGTCTCAAACTCTATTCATGCTACATCACAAAATTTGATCAAGTCAGATTCGAACCACTCTGTGTGAGGAGCACTCGGAGTCCCCGATTCGTCATAGACTTAAACTTCCAAAACCTCTTTGTGATTCTCGGTCTGACCGATATCCTACTTTTGGTCCTACCGAGATCATTAAGTTGATCTGAATTTTCGATCTCGGTGCAACCGATTTGAACCATTCGGTCACACCGAGTTGCAATAACAGTACAGTTTTGCATCTCGGTGCCACCGAGTTGTTCCACTCGGTCACACCGACAGGGTCGGGCTATATATAGTCACGGGCAAAAATTTGGAAATTTCTCCGAACCCCTTCGCCCGCGCGATAGCTCGCTCTGCCAACGTGGTCTCCGGATTGTCTCCTCGCCGCCAGCCGCCTCCAGTCGCTGGTCTCCATCGCCGTCAACGGAATTCAACCCCGTCGTTGCCGCCGTAGCTTGTCTCCGCTGAACTAGGGTATGGACTCGATCTTTATGCTATCCCCAATCTGATTCCTAGCACATTGTGATCTTATTGTTTCTAGCCACGATTGAAACACTCCTATCCAGTCAATGCATTCGTAGAATAGGATTGATTCGAAAACTTTAGGGTTAGGTTTCCGCCGAAACCATCTCGGACCCACCGAGTTGAAAAACTCGGTCCCACCAATTTGGCTCATGCCATTGCACAAGTGAGACTCGGTCTGACCGAGAATTACTAATCGGTGTGACCGATTTTGGAACTTTGTGAAACCCTAGCAGTCTCGATGCCACCGAACTATGACTCGGTCTGACCGAGTTCACTAGTTTAGGTTCCAAAACTGCTTCGGTATCACCGAGTTTAAAAATCGGTAGATCCGAAATGATTTCTGTGGGAAACTAAAACTAAGATTTTGAATCATTCTTTTGCAAAAATCTCTGCATTTTGTGATGCTCATCCACTCTACCTCATCTATAAACTGTTCACAGGGTCAGCAGTCAGCTTGTTCATCATGTCAGATCAGAGTGATAGCCAAAACCTGTCAGAGCAGCAAGTGCACATGAGTGAGGGCACTAGTCCCTCCAGTTCCTCAAATGAAGGCAGCAGGAGCACTCCCAGTAACTTGCCAAAAGCTGACACCAGACAAAGGAAGAAAAGAACCTCAGAATCAGAGGATGAGGACTACGTGGCAGAAGAAGAAGCCACTTCCAAGAAAGTGGTTAAGAAGGAATATAGCACTGCTGCTGCCACCAAGCCAGGCATGAAGCAAAAGGTTCCTGCAAAGAGAATTCCAATGTCTAAGGCCAGAGCATCTACTCAAGTCCCTTTGGGATCTGAACCCAAAGAGGCTGCTGCAGAAGGAGAAGGCAAGGAAGGAGAAAGCTGCCAAGATGCCAACTCAAGAGGAGGCATCTGAGTATTTCCTGAAAACCAAGCAAGAGCAGCTTAGTTACTTGATTGCATCCACACTGAGGATTGAGAAAGGACTGGCCACCCTCACTCAGAATCAGAAGAGCTTAGAGAGGATCATAGAACAAAAGTTCTATGACATGGATGTCAAAGTAGCAGAGATTCAGTCTGCAGTGGAGCAACTTCAAGATGACATGCAGGAGAGGAGAGGGAAGACTACAACTGATGCATTTGCCAGAGTGCCACAAGCTCAGAGGTCGACTGTAGTGCCAGTTCCTGACACCAGAGCCACCACCTCAGCTCCAGCCACAACACCAGCCCAACCAGCTCCAGCATCTACTTCAGCTCCAGCTCCAACCACGTCTACAGAAACCTTCGTCCTTGGAGTGATCCAGACTCCACCACCACCAGAAGATCAAGCCTGAGAGTCGATCTAGCACTATGCATTTTCTAGGAACTTTTTGGTAACTTGATGCCAAAGGGGGAGAAAAATGTATAGATCATAGGCTTCGAGAGAGAGAGAGTGTTGCTTTTATTCTCTCTTGCTTTATTTGGTGGTTTTTCAAACTTTGTTTGCTTTTGGTTGAGATACTTTGATATGCTTGTGAGACATTGATGATCATGTGTTTGATCATAAGCTACACTTATGCATGCTTGATATATCTTATCTATCTTATGTGATCATTCACTTTCTTTGGTGATGAGTGCATGTATTTCATTCTTATCTTTTTGAGCGCTCCACCAAGATGTATGTGACATGGAAGAGTAACACATGACCCTAACTCTTTGTGCATTTGCAGTCCAAAGCAAATTTTAAATATGCACAAATTTAGGGGGAGCTCTTACTTATCACATACTTCTCAAAGCAACGATATATTTCATTCTTATTATTATTTGTCGAAGCTTTGATCTATATGTTGTCATCAATTACCAAAAAGGGGGAGATTGAAAGTGCAACTATCCCTAGGTGGTTTTGGTAATTCATAACAACATATAGCTCATTGAGCTAATGCTATTCCAAGATGATCATTTCAGAAAAGCTCAATGATTGGCATGGCATGGATGGTGAAAGTGGAACCCTCAAAATGCTAAGGACAAAGGATTGGCTCTAGCTCATATGCTCAAGACTCTTCATTTTACATTTTAGTGGTCCAAGATCACATTGAGTCCATAGGAAAAGCCAATACTATCAAGGAGGGATGAGGTGTTGCTTAATGAGCCTCTTGCTTCATGTGCTTAATGATATGCTCCAAAATACTCGGCTACTTTCCCATATCCACATTTGACCTAAACCCAAAGCCAAACTCGGCCCTACCGATTCTTTCAACCCGGCGCCACCGAGTTTCACTTGTCATAGCCATTGCCAAACCCTAAGCAAATTGGTTCTACCGATAGGGATCTCGGTCTCACCGAGATGGGATTGCAATTTCTCTGTTTCCTTTTCGTAACTTTTCGGTCTCACCGAAAGAGCGGATCGGTCCCACCAAGATTGCAATGTAAACTCACTGTTTCCTTTTCGTAACATTTCGGTCTCACCGAGAAGAGCGAATCGGTCCCACCGAGTTTGCCTGACCAACCCTCTGGTTAGCTTATTACCAAATCGGTCTCACCGAGTTTGTGTAATTGGTCTCACCGAGATTCTCGTTATGCCCTAACCCTAACCATATCGGTCCTACCGAGTTGCATGTCAGTCCCACCGAAAATCTCTAACGGTCACTAGGTTTACTATTTCGGTCCGACCGAGTTTGTTGATTCGGTCCCACCGAGATTGGTAAATTGTGTGTAACGGTTGGATTTTGTGTGGAGGCTATATATACCCCTCCACCTCCTCTTCACTCGTGGAGAGATCCATCAGAACACATCTACACTTCCAACTCATATGTTCTGAGAGAGAACCACCTACTCATGTGTTGAGGCCAAGATATTCCATTCCTACCACATGAATCTTGATCTCTAGCCTTCCCCAAGTTGCTTTCCACTCAAATCTTCTTTCCACCAAATCCAAATCCTGTGAGAGAGAGTTGAGTGTTGGGGAGACTATCATTTGAAGCACAAGAGCAAGGAGTTCATCATCAACACACCATTTGTTACTTCTTGGAGAGTGGTGTCTCCTAGATTGGCTAGGTGTCACTTGGGAGCCTCCGACAAGATTGTGGAGTTGAACCAAGGAGTTTGTAAGGGCAAGGAGATCGCCTACTTCGTGAAGATCTACCGCTAGTGAGGCAAGTCCTTCGTGGGCGATGGCCATGGTGGGATAGACAAGGTTGCTTCTTCGTGGACCCTTCGTGGGTGGAGCCCTCCGTGGACTCGCGCAACCGTTACCCTTCGTGGGTTGAAGTCTCCATCAACGTGGATGTAGGATAGCACCACCTATCCGAACCACGGGAAAAACATCCGTGTCTCCAATTGCGTTTGAATTCTCCAAACCCTTCCCTTTACATTCTTGCAAGTTGCATGCTTTACTTTCCGCTGCCAATATACTCTTTGCATGCTTGCTTGAATTGTGTGATGATTGCTTGACTTGTCCTAAAATAGCTAAAATCTGACAAGAACTAAAATTGGGAAAAGGTTAAGTTTTTATTTGGTCAAGTAGTCTAATCACCCCCCTCTAGACATACTTTCGATCCTACAAAGTGATCTCAGCAATTTCTTCACCACCTCATGGTCGGTGATGTCACTGGCACCAAGTGATTGAAGCTCATTTGAGATGTCAGTGAGGCGATCGAAGGTTTGTTGAACATTTTCATTGTCGAGTCTTTTGAAGCGGTTGAAGAGATTGCGAAGAACATCAACTCGAGAGTCACGCTGTGTTGAGACTCCTTCATTCACTTTGGACAACCTGTCCTAGATAAGCTTCGCTGTCCCCAAAGCACTCGCTCTGCCATACTGTCCTTTGCTTAGATGGCCACATATGATATTCTTCGCTTGAGAGTCGAGTTGCTTGAATCTCTTCACATCAGCAGCATTTAGAGAAGGTGTGACTGAGGGAGCACCATTTTCCACAACATACCAGAGATTGTTATCAATTGCCTCAAGATGCATTCGCATCTTATTCTTCCAGTAGGGGTAGTCCGTCCCATCGAAGGTAGGACACCCAACAGAGACCTTGATCATACCTGCGGTCGACATAACTAAAACTCCAGGCGGTTAAACCAAAAACACA
This sequence comes from Triticum aestivum, assembly GCF_018294505.1. Classification (NCBI taxonomy): domain Eukaryota; kingdom Viridiplantae; phylum Streptophyta; class Magnoliopsida; order Poales; family Poaceae; genus Triticum; species Triticum aestivum. The sequence goes on along the minus strand of NC_057797.1, from coordinate 722,265,896 downwards.
CAGAACAAGGGAGTACCTTACTCTGATACCAATTGAAAGTGCGTTATATCGACTATAGGGGGGTGAATAGGCGATTTTTATGAAATTCTTCACTGAGAATTTGCCGTTGAGGAAATTCCTTAGCGAAGAACTACTAGCAGCAGAATAAGTACTCTAAAGTAAACATAACAGAATACAGGCATAGTCATCATGATGAAATGAAGACAGGCACAGAGTACATGAAGCGTAAGCACATGATAACACAGGATGAAGACAATCAGACTGAAGAAATTGAACTGAGAAAATTGAGAAAGTCTTCAGTCAAAGTCTTCAAGCACAGATATGAACAAGCACACAACACAGTTATGAGGAAATGAAAGAGTTGAGGAAATGGAACCAGTAAGCTTGGTGAAGACAATGATTTGGTAGACTAGTTTCAACTGTTGTCTCAGTTGTACGTCTGGTTGGAGCAGCTGAGTATTTAAACTCGAGGACACACAGTCCCGGACACCCAGTCATGAACACGCAGCTCAGGACACCCAGTCCTCACCGTATTCTCCTTGAGCTAAGGTCACACAGACCTCGCCCAATCACTCGTGGTAAGTCTTCAGGCGACTTCCAAACCTTCACAAACTTGGTCACTCGGCGATCCACAATTCCTCTTGGATGCTCTAGACCATGACTCCTAACCGTCTGGAAGAAGCACGGTCTTCAAAGGTAATAAGCGTCGGATCCACGCAGGATCAATCTCTTCAGTGATGCTCAATCACTTGGGGTTTGTAGGTGTTTGGGTTTTGGGTTTTTCCTCACTCGATGATTTTCGCTCAAAGTCCTCGGAGGATGGGTTGCTCTCAAATAACAAGTGTCAGTTTCTCTCGGAGCAGCTAACCAACTAGTGGTTGTAGGGGGTGGCTATTTATAGCCTAGGGAGCAGCCCGACATGATAAGACATAAATGCCCTTCAATGATATGACCGTTAGGTGGATAGATATTTTGGGACAGCTGGCGCATAGCACAGCAACAGTCGTAATTTTGAGTAGCAAAATCCTCAGGGCTATCATGTTCCCCACTGTGTAGGCAATCCACACTGGCGAAGTCCTAACTCCTCAGTCAGGACAAATTCCTCAAAGACCAGAAGAACTTCGTCTCTGTCACTGAAGAAATTGACTGAACTGTATGAGATTTCAAATGGCTTCACTCGAAGGGATTGGTAGGTGTAGGATTTTGAGTTGAGCATCACATGAAATTTTTTCCTTAGTATTTCCTCGACCCCCTTTAACAGTATGGTGTTTCGTATGACTCAAGAAATAGAAAATGAAACTACGAAAACAAAAGTCTTCACTTTCAAAGTCTTCAGAAAGTCTTCAGAATACCAAAGTCTTTAGTCGAAGAACTTCATTTTTAGGGGTCGACTTTCTCTGTAAATATCAAACTCCTCATAGACTTATAGACATGTGTACACTCACAAACGCATTAGTCCCTTAACCTATAAGTCTTCAATACACCAAAATCACAAAGGGGCACTAGATGCACTTACACCCCTTGATTTTAAAAAATATAGATATGAAAAAACATACCGCACACATGAATTCCATGAATGTGGAGGGCGTTTTTGTAAAAATACAGGGCTGAGCAAAGTGGCAAGACATGGCCAGCGTGGCGCCATTTGTCAGCTTGTAATTGGCTCTGGACTAAACCTTCACATACATTGCAAGTTTAGGGATGAGGTGGTCACCTTTTGCAAGTTTGTGGACTAGAGCATCACATCCATTGCAAGTTTGTGGGTCTATGATGCTCTTACCTCCTCAAAATTGCCCCTACATGCCCCTTCTCTCTCCCAAGTGGATAAGTGCCGGCCTCCACAAATGCGCTCTAGTGCACACCGCCATCGCCGCTCTTTTGTGAACTTTCCTCGGTGTTGCAAGCATGTCTACAGTAACAAACTACCTTTTCAAACAATTTGGTAAAGCAAAACAATAAATCAAAATCACTCTTTATAGGTAAAATCCAACGAATTAACAAATATTTGTGTTTGTACAATAACATTGTTTGCGTTTGGTGAGAAGCTGATAATAGCACACAATGTAAGTAGTATTTTTCCATGAAAATGATCAAATCTATTATAAAAATTTACTGTAAGTACAAAAGCTCTAAAACATAATAAAAATTACGTCGAGATTCTGAGCCCATCGAACGATCACTACTATCGCCAGTACAAGTCATTGTCGCGCTGTTGTGCCGCTCACTTATCGAAGCCGGCTTAACCTTATGGATGACAACTGAAAAGTCTTTATGCACATACTCCTAAGGACCAACGTCTTGGAGCCGCAGTTGTTGCCGTTGAACACTTATATATATCTGAAGCATCCGACATTAAATCTTGCCACATGACAGAAGACTCTAACCTCACCACCCCATCGGTTCGAAGGACCAGTGTAAGAACTACTTAATGAATCTTGATGCTATCCTCGCTTTCAAGGTGAACATTGCCACGGAATAACACAGTAGATGCTTAACCCATGGAGCAAGAGATCCACGGGCTCGAAGTCGTACATGTGTGAACGCATGACAGTATTTTTGTTTTGTCCCCGCACACTATCACACATTCACACTGTTGTTGTTTACACGCTATGGAAACTCTAGAAACTTTTCTGTTTGTGCAAACTTCATAATTTGAAACGCAAACACGATAGTAGTCAAATAAAGAGTGGATACACTATAATTTTTTGGCGATAAGTTAAATGATGAAATTAACTGCAATGCTGAGCAATATTCCACCTTATATGTGATACATATATTGAATACTCCCTTCGTTTTTAAATATAAGTCTTTGAAGAGATTTCATTGTGGACTACATACGAAGCAAAAATGAGTGAATCATACTCTAAAATGCATATATATATATATATATATATATATATATATATATATATATATAGGACGGCAGTTTGGGACACCTAGGTGCCCAGGCTCCTAGCCTTTCGACCACTCGATTGCATTTAGATGCGTGTTCATGTATTACATTACAGTTGACTGATTTGGAAATAATTATGGCAGAATAACTACCATAAATATGAACCATTAGTAGCATGCAAGGCTATAATTATGTAGTAGTAGCAAATAGGAAAGAGAATTCCACGCATGGCAACATTCCATATTTGACAGCTATTAATAGAAATAGGAGAGACACAAATAAGAAATTAATGCGTATGAAGGCATTTTTCATATATATATTAGTAAAAGGTACGTTGTACTCATCCGTGGAAATGTTTTTTTACAATAGGTATACAATATATTAGGTATATGAGACCATGGGTATGACCCGGTCTTAATTTTTTTTAAATGCCATATACCTTGGAAATTAATTCATTAGAAACAGACATACGAACATCCATTTGGTATAAGATACCATAGGTATATCCAATATATACCTAATAGGTATATATGTACAATTTGGACATTAGGGTATACGATAAATTGGGTAAATAAATAGGAGGTATGTTTCACTCTTATCGCCGTAGGGTATATTATAGCATGGGTATCATACATTAGTCATATGATATATTGAATATATATTAGAAACATACATACGAACAAAATGTAATAGTTCCAATTTTTTTTATTAAATATATATAGGTATCTGCGTATATATATATATATATATAATTTCGTTGGTAGGTATTAGATACCCCTATTAGGAAACAAAAATACACGTATTAGACACCCGCGACAGTTCAAAACAAATCAACATTAATACAATTTATTATATGGCAAGTCTTGCATTTCTAATATTTAAAAAACAAAAATAAAATGTAAACATGGAAAGTCTTGCATGAAGAATAGTTGGGAAACAAATTAAATATACCACGATTTCCAAAACAATCAAGGTGCCTGGGCACCTAGGTGCCCCATCTATTTTACCTATATATATATATATATATATATATAGGTGCCCAGGCTCCTTGCCTTTTCACCATTTGATTGCATTTAGATGGGTGCTATTGTGATAGGTATATAAGGTAATCGGTCAATCCATTAGTAACTGCCAATTCTGAAGTAATTAGATTTGGAAATTTGGACATAATTATGATGTTTATCATTTAATGAATGTCATTAAGCGCGCCATGCATGGTAACATATCTTTAGAAGGAAAAAAATACTAAACATTAGGTATACGAATATTTATTTCATACATGTATGAATTCATTTATTTAGTATGTACCTGTTAGATTTTTATTCATATATACCCAGAATATTTGGTACGTACATATTAGATTTTTATCTATGTATATATCCAGAATATTTATTACGTACCAATTAGATTAGGTGTGTACGGATTCGTTGATTTGGTACACAGTCATTAGATTTTTTTAGTATCTATATACCTAGAATATTTAGTATGTAACGCATTATATTTTTTGTGTATGTATACACCTAGAATATTTAGTATGTAACACATTATATGTTTTTGTATGAATATGCCTAGAATGTTTAGAACCTTTCAATTGGATTTTTGTGTATGTATATATCCAAATTACGCAATATATTTTCTTGCGTGGGTATATGTACGTAGGGAAAATCATGCGTGTGTATCATACCCATAATATTTAGTACGTACGTATTAGATTGTTTTCCTATGTATATACCCAGGTTATATAGTACTCCCTCCGTTCATATATATAGGTGTATAGTTTTTGGCATGAAAATTAAAGAACGCACATGGAGGAAAAATTTCACAAGTTTTGGGCAAGATTACACCTGACTAATTGGCATGAGAAAATAGAGGAGGTTGCCTAATATAAAGAAATGTAATCAAATCTCTAAAAAAAATTATCCAAACGTGTGGTGCAACGCAATACACCTTATATTTCAGGTTTTTTCTCAAAAATCTATACACCATATATATCAAGGAACGGAGGGAGTACATACCAACTAGATTAGGTATATACGGATTCATTTATTTGGTACACAGTCATTATATTTTTTAGTAGGTATATATCTAGAATATTTAGTATGTAAACATACTCAGAATATTTAATACGTACACATTAGATTGTTTTCATATGTATATACCTAGGACATATAGTACATACCAATTAGATTAGATATGTACGGATTCGTTTATTTCGTACACACTCATTAAATTTTTTAGTAGGTATATACCTAGAATATTTAGTATGTAAAGCATTATATTTTTTATATATATATATCCAGAATATTTAGTACGTATCCATTAAATTTTTGTGTATGTATATACCCAGAGTAAGCAATATATTTTATTGCGTGGGTATATGTACGTAGGAAAAAATCATGCGTGAGTATCATATATTCCTACAAGTAAGAAAACAATTAGGATCATAGTTTATATTATTTGGTCACCTTAATTTGTATAAAAATATTGGCCATTAAAAGTGTGACCTAGCCTTAAGTTAAAAAAATACTAGATAACTTGAAAAGCTAAATTTTAGAAAAATGAATAAGAATATCCTTAATATACATACAAACCTTTGGGATGACATTACATATTTTTTCATATCCGATACCTTAAAAAATGACAGTGTACATATGTATCCTTTTGTTTAGAAAGGAATTATATAAGGAAACCAGCAGTATATTAATTTTTTGGAAAGCAATTATCGACCATTGATGGTTGTAGTGCATGCAAACAAAATTTGGAAGGTCATTATGTCAAATATGACTTACTATATTGGGACCCCACATAATTTACCCCTCTCTCTATATATATATCCGTATGTGGTCCATAGTGGAATCTTTACAAGACTTATATTTAGGAACGGAGGGGGAGTATTATACATGTATAATAACAAATATATATCACTCTCCTCGCTCCAAAATAATTGTTGTGGTTTTAGTTTTAAACTACTCAGCTTTTTATGAGCTGAGTATGACTTTGACAGTAGCACATGCACTCACTGTTTGGCCTAAAAAAATAAAAAACACGCTCACTCTTGAGTCTTGAGTAGCGCGCACGCGTGCGCACGTCTCTCTCCAGCTCGTCTTCATCCCCAACAGGCCCGGCGTTCCCCCGCCGCAAGCGTGGCTCTCTCGCAACGCCCCCGAGCAGATCCCCTTTCTCTTTCTCGCACCCAACTCAGCCACACCCACCCCACCCCACCCAGCTCAAATCCGACGCCACCAACGACCGCGCCCGCCACCAAGCTTCCGCCTTTTCCTCCACTGACCCCGGCCTCCTCATCTTCCCTCTCACGGAGCCAGTCCAGCCCCTCTCCCTCTCCCTCTCTCTCTCTCTCTCCTCTCTCTGCGCGCGCGCGTGTGCCCCGCTGTTTACGCGCCGGTAGATCCCCGACGCGACGCGTCCCGCGGAGGGGGAGGAGCTAGACCGGCCGAGATGAACTCGACGGCGTACTCGCGGCCGTCCAAGCTGCCGGGCGGCGCCGGCGACAGGCGGCCGCCCACGCGCCTCCGGGGCTTCGCCTCCAAGATCGAGCCCAAGAAGCTCGGCGCCGGCCTCCTCGCCGGCTGCTGCCTCGCGCTCCTCACCTACGTCTCCCTCGCCAAGCTCTTCGCCATCTACTCACCCGTCTTCGGTGCGTGCTCCACTCACTCTGTATTACATTCCATTGATCCCCAAGCTTGGCTTTGCTCCCTGATCTAACAATTGCTGCTATTGAATTGAATCCGCGTCCAGCTAGCACGGCCAACACGTCCGGCCTGCTGCAGAACACCCCGCCGGCGTCGTCGTCGTCGTCGTCCGTCCCGGAGACGACGGATGCCATCCCGGCCGAGGACACCACATTCATCGGCCGCGAGAACGGCAACGCCGTGGATCCCGTCGATTTCCCGGAGGAGGGCCCGGCGTCGGCCGGCTCTCAGGAGCCCGGCGTGCCGGAGGTGCTCTCGAGAAAGGAGGACGAAGCCGAGAAGGCGGCGGAGGCGGCGGCGACCTCCGTGCCAAATCCATGTAAGGAATCTATTGCCCCTTTCCTCACCTCCTTTCTCCTCGCACCTTAATTGGAAAGCAGAACAGAACTGGCATCACTCCCAGGTCAGCAGGCAGCTTCTTGCACACATCAATGCTCTGTACTCTGCGATCTGGGCAAACATCTGTCGCCCACTTGATGTCGACGCAGTTAATAATTTGCTTGAGATTAGTTGGAAATGTCCGAGATCTGCCCGCGCTCTAAATTCAGTTCTAAAAATGCGACTCTGTTTCTTGGTGAATGAATGGATTCAGCTGCGGAGGGCGGCGGGGAGGGTGCGGCATTAGCAAAGATGAGCTGCGACGAGAACGGGGAGGACGAGGGGTTCCCCTACGCGCGGCCGTCGGTGTGCGAGCTGTCCGGCGACATCCGGATCAGCCCCAAGCAGAAGACCATGTACCTGGTGAACCCGTCGGGCGGCGGCGGGTTCGACGAGAACGGCGAGAAGCGGCTCCGGCCGTACGCCCGGAAGGACGACTTCCTCCTCCCCGCCGTGGTGGAGGTGACCGTCAAGTCCGTCCCGTCCGCCGCGGCCGCGCCCCAGTGCACGAAGACGCACCGCGTCCCCGCGGTGGTGTTCTCCGTGGCCGGCTACACGGACAACTTCTTCCACGACAACACGGACGCGCTGATCCCGCTGTTCCTGACGGCGTCGCACCTCAAGGGCGAGGTGCAGCTGCTCATCACCAACTACAAGCCGTGGTGGGTGCAGAAGTACACGCCGGTGCTGCGCAGGCTCTCCAACTACGACCCCATCAACTTCGACGCGGACGCCGGCGTGCACTGCTTCGCGGCGGGGTACCTCGGCCTGTACCGCGACCGGGACCTCATCATCTCCCCCCACCCGACCCGCAACCCGCGGAACTACACCATGGTGGACTACAACCGGTTCATCCGCTCCGCGTACGCGCTCCGGCGCGACCGGCCGTCGGCGCTCGGGGAGGCGCCCGGGATGCGGCCGCAGATGCTGATCATCTCCCGCGGGGGCACGCGGAAGCTGCTGAACCTGGAGGAGGTGGCGGCGGCGGCGACGGAGCTGGGGTTCAACGTGACGGTGGCGGAGGCGGGCGCGGACGTGGCGGCGTTCGCGGCGCTGGTGAACGCCGCGGACGTGCTGCTGGCGGTGCACGGCGCCGGGCTGACGAACCAGATCTTCCTGCCGACGCAGGCGGTGGTGGTGCAGATCGTGCCGTGGGGCAACATGGACTGGATGGCGACCAACTTCTACGGGCAGCCGGCGCGGGAGATGCAGCTCCGGTACGTGGAGTACTACGTGGACGAGGAGGAGACGAGCCTCAAGGACAAGTACCCGAGGGAGCACCTGGTGTTCAGCGACCCCAAGGCGCTGCACAAGCAGGGGTGGCAGGCGCTCGCCGAGACCATCATGAAGCAGGACGTGAAGGTGAACCTCACCAGGTTCCGGCCCTTCCTCCTCCAGGCCATCGACAAGCTGCAGGAGTAGCGCCGGCGGCGGCTCCATTGTCATCCCCAGCCCAGGTTGGCGATGGTAGGTGTACCACTCACGTCACAATCACATACACATACACACACAGGCAAACACGACGACAAGAACATTGTAAAACTAGTGCTGGAAAGGGTGATGATCAGATTGGTTTGTTGGTTGGTTTTGTAATACTCATTTTGGTTGGATATATAGTGCGCTTGCACGCAAGAGGAATGCTCATCATTTGTTCTTCAGTTTACCTGCAGTTCGAAATAGGCCACTTTACTAATGAATCTAGTCATCCACCCAGAGGGAAATCATTTCAAAGCGCACAAGAATATGATTCTGTTTTTGTTTGCTATAAACCTGGAAATGGACGTCGCCTTCCCTCTTTGCTGCCTGCGGGTGGGAAAAAAATTCTATGAGACCAGGTCTCACGGATTAGCAGGTGAGATCCATCCTGATGGATGATACGCGGTTTGGCTCCGACAGTCAGACCACCCACCTCCTTGTGCCATCTCTGGGGGAGAGCCCACTTCGTGTCTTCGTGGGTCGAATCGCTTTCGCTTCGACAACTTCGGGGGCTTCCACTTCCGGCCATCCACAGGCTGCAAGAGTTGCAAAATGAGTAGCAACAGCGCCAGGTCATATGAACAAAACAGGAACAGCCCGGGGTGGTTGGTTTTGTAATACTGCCCATTTTGGATGCTACTCTGTTCTTTGCTCTTCATTTCACTTGCCATTCTGTTGAGCAGTTCATTGTTATTTTTCTTCCACTGGCCCACACCGCGACCGTCTTCGTTCTAAAAAAAACACCGCGACCGTCGATTGAGCTACCCCATGTTCTTTGGTGATCTGGAGAAAACAACATGCACCAAAGTTTTTTTTCTTCTTAGCAGCAGGCACCGGAGTGGAGTGAATGAATAAATTGCTACTTTTTTTGAGGATCAATGCCGCCACTATGTTACTTAAATGTAGCAGGGAATTTCGTCAGAAATAATCTCCAGAATAACTTCAGGAGGAAAAGAAAACCAAACTTTGCTAAGTTCTTAACTCAAGCCTATTTAGCCAGCGGTGGAGCTTGAGCATAATCCAAGAGGGGGCCATTAGCTCAAGGGGAGCAAGTTAATGGGAAGGAGGGGCTAATTTCTAGTTTAAACACTGGTTAGGCCTAAAATAGAGCATTTATTCTTCAATGGTTGGAAAAATTAAGAGGGGGCAGTAAAGGAGAGGCGGTGATGGCTTGGATCCACCCTGATCTTTTGCCCTGGTGGCCGGATTCATCCCTCTCTGTTCACCAGCAGGGGGGTACATGAGAGAGAAGAAGAGAGATCTTCATGTAGTCAGCAACTCCAGGCGGGGGCGACTCGGGCGAAACCTTGCGCGCCGCCGCCCCCCTCCACTTAGCCCCCGCCCCCCTCGCCGCCGTCGGGCGTCACCGCCGGGCAAAGCCCGTGCGGCGGCGGGCCTCTCCTTGCTCTGTCGTGCGCGCTGGACAGCCCTGGACGGCTCGGCGTGCTTCGCGGGGCCGTGCGCCGGGGCGGATCTGGCCTCCTGGCCTCTTCTGCTGCGTGGTGGCGCTGGGCGCTGGGGCGGCGGCCCCAGACTGCGGCAGCGTCGTCCTCCCCTCCTCCTCGCGGTGGAGTCGTGGCGGCGTGCCGGTTGACGGCGGATGCGGGCTTCGTGCCCGGATCCGGCAGGGCGCAGGCCGTCAGCGGGATGCGGCGGCGCTAGCCGTCCTGGGCCGCGCGGGCGGCAGGGCGGACGCGCGTGGTGGTGGGCCGGCGGCTCGTGGCGGCCATGGGTGGATCTGGAGCTGCAGCTTCCGGCCTCCCTGGCTTGGCGGAGCTGTTTGGCAGAGCCGGCCCTCTGGGAAGGTGTTGTGGTGTGCCCCGGCCGGCGTGGTGCCAGTTTGGGCTGCTGGGCACCCCGGGTTGTGGCCTCTGCATGGTGTGGGTGGTCCTGCCGAGGGCTGTTCGCAGCGCTACTTCCTCCCAGACCCGGCTTGTGGAGCGTGGTGGGCTGCAATGGTTTCTGCAGCCGGTGGTGGTTGGCGGCGGCGTGCTGCTTTGCGTGCTTGGTCACGTGGCTTGGGCGAGGGCGGTCGGCATGTTGCCGGAGACGGTTTGCTGGGCAGGCTGTGGTGAGGATGGACTTGGTGAGCTCCGGGCGAAAGCCTAGCTCGACCTTGGTCGTTGCCGGCGTCGACGGCGTCCTAGGACGTCGTTTCCTTCTTGGAGGCGTCGTCGTGGAGCCCCTTCACCACCATTGTCGCCTCGGTCTCGGGCTCTCTGGGTGAAAACCCAAGTTTCGACCTTGGTCGGAGTGGGCGTCGACGACGTACTTGTCGCTTCCCTCTTGGGGGCGACGCCTTGGAGGTCTGGTCCTTCGTCAGGTTGCGGTGGCTCGGGTGGCTTTGCGGGTTCATCGTCGGCCAGGCGTGTGCGCGGCCTCGGGGCCGGTGAGGAAGTCGGAGCGGCGGCTTCGGAGAACAAGGTTGTGGAGCGTCGGATCTGGTCGCATGGGCGGCAGCGTCGTCGGCCAGGCGTGTGCGCGGCCTCGGGACCGGCGGGGAAGTCGGAGCGGCGGCTCCGGAGAGCACCTCTGTGCCGTGGAGTGTCGGTTCTGGTCGCGTGGACGGCAGAGTCGTCGACTCGTGTGGAGTGCGGCCTCGGGGCCGACGTGTGTGAGTTTAAGTGGTTTGTAAGCCGGAGTGGCGGCTCCGGGTCGTTTGGTGGGGTGGCAACTCTGGTCGTGTGGGCGACGGGGAAGTCGGCTCGTTAGGTACGCAGCCCCGGGGCTGGTGTGTGTCGTTGTATCGGTTTTCGGCTAGTTTTCCTTATAAACTGGTCAATTCTCTTCTTCTTAATGCAAAGGCAGAGCTCCTGCTGTTTCCTCGAAAAAAAAATTAAGGGGGGGGGGGGGGATTGCCCCTGTTGGTCTACACCAAGCTCCACCACTGTATTTAGCTAACCTATCCGCCGCAAAATTTGCACTCCTACTAATCCACATCACTTTAACTTCAGAAAAGCTTCCAAGCAAGCCCTTGATCTCTTCAATACACGGCTCCTACACCCGGTGAGAGCTGGGCAGTTGCACGGGCTTCCATGGTGCAAGTACAAAAAGATCTAGTAGAGGAAATTGTGTTAAGTAAAAGTTTGTTTGGGTCGGCGGCCCCTTCACCCAGAATTGCGAATTCAAGCACTTCTCGCCCACCATGTGGGGTCCCGACCTCCTCCACCATGTGGAATCCTGCTCTCCCTCGGAAACCGCCTTTTCTTCACCTTCAATTGCTCCGCCCCTGACTCAGGCTGGACCAAGGTAGCCCACACCTCCGACCACAAGTACTACGTCCCCGTCCTTGGCCGTGGGGTGTATGCACAAGAAAGCAATGCTGTTTACATGGCTCACAAAAATGTCATCTACGCATACAAGCTCAAGCCCAGGCATGAAGAGACAGGTCTGAAGCTGGATCCCCCCCCTGTGGAGATTAGCTTTCCTTACTTATGTTTTAAGAAACACAGCGCATAGCTTCCTCACCCATCTCGGCCGCGGGGTCATGTGCTGTGTCTGGATCTGTGTGGGGCTCTCATGCTGGCGTGACCACCTACACGCCGTTATCACCACCTTCCACCTTGGTCCTGAGCCCTCCCATCTCAAGCTCCTGCACTCTACCAGTCTACCTCCCGCACTGGCCCATGAAACGCCTCGATGAATTTGAATTCTGCTTTCTCCAGTAAGTCCACTGAATCCATGCATGCATTTTGACCTTTAACCATGCATTCATTTTGGTCACCTCGCTTACAAATTAATCTTCTGTCCACTAATATAATCTATCACTTAGAGAGTATAAGGATGACAAGGCGCTGCCGCCTCAAGCCCACGAAGAAGAGGGTGTACCGCTTCATGATCATTGCAGGTCTTGATCCACAAGCTTGAGCTTGGCTTAGATATTTCATTCCAATTAATTAAGTGTCTTGTGCATGACACATATTTTGCTTCTTGCATGCAGGCATCATTTCCCAGGAGGTCCTCCTCCTCCCTATGTGAAGCCTCATATGGACAACGAAATCTTGTTTATTACCTGCCAAGCTGGTTCAAAATCATTTATCTATAAAACCACTCTCACGGATCTGAGTCCAAAGATAAAAACAACCCCTCCTCTCAAACCACATTACATTGTACATGGAGATCGGTATGGAGATGATGATGGTGAGAGGCACTTTTTTCGCAGTGGCTCGAAACTATATGTTGTCTCATCATTCCAAAAAGATGGCATACATGAGCTTAATCTAGACACCAGATTTCAGAATTTCGATCACCTTGCACGGTGGCCGGTTTCTGCTTCCTATGTTGATCCTTTTGTTATGGTTATCCAAGTTGGCTCAGCAACTCTTGCTCTTACTGAAACTCTCCAAGTTTACCGGAGGACCCACCTTGTTCATCCTATTGGGTCCACCTCATGGGTGCGCTGCCGCACAGATCAGTCTCAGGTTCTTGACAGGAAGGTCAAGTTGTCGGGATATGTGGCAGTGGGTGATGATTCTTTTATAGTCTGTGATACTGTCACATGTTCCTGTCTTAAGTTTGACCTTCGTGCCAAGCAGTGGCATGTTGTCATGCCTTGGGCTCCATGGGGGAAATACCTGCAAATGGATATGCATAGAAACGGCCTTCTAAATGGCAGATGTGTATTTATTGACGGTTTTATCTACACATGCACTCGAAATGGGCTTGCTGCTTATGAACTACTCCGTGAAGATCATTGTGTGTACCTCGGCATCTCAATCTTTTTGCCATTCTCATGGGAGACTCAAAATGATTGGGAGGTTGAAAGAATGTGTTTGGATTATGCTGGCAAAGACGTCAACTCGGGCGCCATCTTGTTTTGGGTGGTTCAAGGTGAATCTCTCTCTCTCTCTCTCTCTCTCTCTCTCTCTCTCTCTCTCTCTCTCTCTCTCTCTCTATTTCTCTCAATTATGCACAGTGATTGGTTCATGAAAGGTGCCATCACCTCTAATGTTCTTGTATATATAGGTTTGCAGATTAGATATAGACCCCCCAAGAATCAGCTATATATCACCGCTGTCAAGTTCGAGATTAAGAAAACGCACGACAAGAGCATGGAACCGGTGCGAATTAACCGTGTGGTCTGTGCCAAGCGTAGCATTCATCAAGAGGAAGCAATTGAGTAAGAGAGAATAATCACTACCAAATGCTTTGCGTTCTCATTCTGATGCCTATTATACCACATTATGTTTGCAGTGGCTTGTTGTCTCATCTTCCTTCATCTCTTCTTTGGACACTCACACTAGGGTCATGGGCAGAGACTGACTACTGGATGACGGAGAGCAAGCGTTTATTAGTACGTGGGAGGAGAGGACAATTGCATCCAACTTTATATTTTGTTGACAATTCAAAACTTGGCCTTTATTTTTGTACTCTCCCATTACCAATGACAAGTAAATTTGTATGAACCTTGCTTGGAACTATGAAGTTAAACTAGGGGTGGGGATTGGGTTTATATGGTTAACTTGTTTTTTTTACTTTTCTTTTATAGGACAATGACAAAGTGTGTCTCATACATTGTACCATAATTTGAAACATTTGTTTTTAGAATAGTTACTCAAAAAATGTATGAAACTTTTATTTTCATAATATTTTTATTACCTTTGAAGAACATCTCAAATTTTACTTTGTACTAGTAAGATGTCCGTGCTACGCTACAAAATCACAAAAAGAGGTGTGAGTGCACTGCTAGGGGACAAGAAAAAAATGTAGCGAGACACCAGTCAAAATGATGTCATACATTTGATCGGTACACACTGAGAACAATCAAACACACGGGCTTTCGTTTATCAAGCATAGTGTATCCTTCTTTTAGCTATTTGCTCAACACATTAGCACCAACAATACTAGCTCTTGAGCCCTCATGTCATCTATCTTCTCACCTAAAAAGATATCGGACAATCAGTATGTATAATGGTCCGTAGTATATTTAGGCAAAGGAAAAATTAACGAGCCTGTAGAGGATCTGTAGTATTTTGGCGAAGGACTTTTCTTTTGGCAAAAGTGTTAAACTGCAATATTTGTTTCGCAAGTGGCCAGGACCACATATTCTTTAAACTGAAATACAGCTACTCAGGACCCATATGCACTAAACATCCTAAATTATAATTGTTGGCTCGCAACACTGAAATAGTATTCAACATAAACAAACTGGTATCATTTTTTAGGGGAAACTAAAACTGCCGAGAAACCATATACTGCAGCAAAATCTGATTTGCCGCATTGTCTCCAGCTCACTTTGAGGGATCATTCTCATCTCCGACCATGATGTGGTGCGTTTGGTTGACTATCTGACACAATGAGCTTGGGGTAGAATTCCCCCCGCCACGTATCTAAACTAATTAAGATAAATGAAGATATACTTCAGAAGCATATACTGTCATGAAAGAAAAGATACACACAGTTTACCCTGTGATTCCAAGCATATACTAACCGCAAAAAAAAAAGATTCCAAGCATATACTAACTTCAGTATCAGAATTTAGTTGCAGAAATTAAAAACTGATATATGAACTCACATGATCAAGGAGATGGAAGGCACAAGTTGAAGTCATGAAAAATCTATCTAAAGCAACATTGCACTCATTATCACATATTTGACCACACATCAAAAGGCTATTACTAATTCTACATATCTTTCATCAATTAGCACATCCAAATAGATCTCACGCAACTGCACAAGTATGTTTTTTTTTGTAAAAGGGGTTATTTCAGATTGCGTACAATACACAATAATATATAGTGGACTGGAAAGTTAAATTACTTGATACAAAGAAGAGAAAAAGCTTATCTCTCTTCCTTTAATGTGTGACCCGAGAACTTCTCTACTTGCAAATAATATTTAGCCATGCTCGACCATCCTCCTCTAGACCTTGCACCAAATCATCTCAAGTACAAAAATCTGACAAATGTCGCAATGAAAAAGGGTATGAATATTGAATAGCAAATCCAATACCAACCTGAGGGGATGGATACAGTGAATTTCACGAAGAATGAACTACAAGTTTCTGCAAAGAATTAAGTAGAATGTCCAAATCTGCATGTGACAATGTACTTTGCAGATCCACAAACAATTCGTTCCTAAACATTTCACAAATCACATGTTTAGGAGACCACAATTTCAATCATGAGCAGATCTGATACGCAACTATACTCCAAAATATCGACCAATTTTTTTGATCTGGTAGGAGAAACACATGACTTATTAGGGGACGAGCGTGGTTGGGGACAGTCATAGTGGCTCGAGGTAGTTGACATCGGCGCGGCCTGAACGAGCAGGTTGCCCCCGGAAAAACTCCTCTGCATCTGCAATGTCCAGGCTGACTCATAGCGTTCCTGCCGCTGGTAGCCTCCATTGGAAGCACAGAAGGAAGGCACTCATTTGGAGGTTGAGAACCAGAACATGCATAAAATGGTATCAACCCCAACAATCACAAACGGAAAACAAAGTACTTACTATATACTCTGTCTCCGAGGACCTTCACATGGCAACAACCGCCACTATCACTAGTAGAAACAGGGCTTTGGTCGAAGCCTCGGTAAGGGCATTAATCCCGGTTCACTCACGAACCATGACCAAAGGGGGCATCAGTCCCAGTTCGTGAGGCTAGGACGCCGGCCGGGCCTCAAGACCCATTGGTCCCGGTTCGTCTGACACTTTTGGTCCCGGTTCCAGACACGAACCGTGACCAATGGGCCTCGCTCCTGGCCCAGCACCTTTAGTCCCGATTGGTGGCTGAAACCGGAACCAAATGTTGTCCTTTAGTCCCGGTTTTAGCTATAAACCGGGACTAAAGAGAGGCCTATATATACTCCCGCCCCTGCCCTTGAACAGAGCCACTGCTCTATTTTTTTGGCCGGCCGTGGGAGAGGTGTGTGGTGCTCTAGCTCACCTCCTATGCACATGAGGTGTTCGATGAAATGCCCGAGCCACACTTAAGATTTCTCCTCTCGAAGCTCCTTGTCCAAGCTCCATTTTCCTCAAGATTTGTCTAGATTTGACGGTCCATCCTGTCCCGCCCCCATCCTCACCGCCGTCGATCGCCCGCGCCGATCTCGTCACCGGCACCACCGTGGTGAGCCTCTTGTTCTTATCTTCTTTCTAAAAAAATGCTTACTTGTATGATTTAGGTAGATACTTGTATATTTTTCTTACTTTTATTATTGTTTGTTATTATATAGTGCGATGGTTTTAGTATCCGCCCACGTCAGCCCTTGTCCTGTCTATGATTCAGATGTGGTATATTATCTTTTATAACTATTTGTTTCATTTAATGTTTATGATAATTATGCCGACCAACATGACATAGATGTTTTTATCTAGGAGGTATGTGAACCGGAAATTCCAATCGACCCTCTTGTCGAGAGGTTAAATTTAGTTGAAAAAAAACAATTAATTGAAGAAAAAAATTGAAAATAATTGAGGAGGAGAAGATGGCAATGGAGTTGCATGTTGCGGATGCCGTTGATGATCACAAGATCAAGATGGATGCAATGCGCTTCAAGATTAAAAAGATTAGAAAAATGTCATTCATACTGAGGCTTGGTATCATTATGTCGTTGGATCAATTGTTACCTTAGTTGCGATTATGATCGCATTTGTTGTTGCATTTAAATGTTTTACATAGTTTCAATGTATGGTTTAATTAGATGCTCTAGAGAGCTATATGTTGTTCAATGAGAACTATGTATGAACTTTATGTATTTATTTTTTCAGTAATAATATTTGGTCCCTACTATACTTTGGTTTTAATATGATGATGAACTTCTATTAATTTGATCACTTCTTTATTTATGATGTTCTGTAATGGTTTTTGACACACTTAATTATATATAATGCACACAAATGAATCGGCAGTGGATGTACGGTGACAGACGCACCTCTAAGCCATGTTCTTTGGTGATCCGGAGAAAACAACATGCAGGAAAGTTGTTTTCTTAGCAGCATGCACCAGAGTGGAGTGAATGAATAAATTGCTCCGTATAGTATAGGCAGACAAAGATCATTCGTGGAGACGCACCTAAGGCCTATCAGAGAAGACGACGTCGGCGTCAAGGAACCTGTGCCAAATCCGGTGGCCGGATTGACCCAGAGCACGTTGAGCCGCAGAGCATGACGAAGAGTATCTTGGCAAAGTAGGCGCACGCTCACCGGCCACTGGTTGGCCAACCGTAGCACGACTGAGTCCTACCCGACAAGGCCTCCCGCTCCACCAGCATCTCCGTCCCCTCACCCTCGCCGCCTGAGTGGGATCCTTTGCAGGAGGTGGGTGCTTGGGGGAAAGTGTGGTCCAGTGCATAAAACTAAAAAAAGTTGAAGTAGAGATACATGTGTGGTGTGAGCCTTTATTTTATATTCTTTGATTATGCCCACTAGTGGTAGCTTACGTTGAGGAGAAAAAAAATCAATATAGAAGCCTCGAGCTACTTTTTTTCATGGGGCAATAATATCCACATGCCACCATACTTCATGCCCTTAGACAGTCAGACCACCCACCTTTTGCTATCTTTGGGGGAGAGCCCACTTTGTGGGTCGAATCGCTTTCAGTTTGAGAACTCTTGGCGGCTTCCACTTCCGGCCCTTCTTGTTTCAGGCCACCCACAAGCTGCAAGAGTAGCAACATCAGCATCGTCTTCAACACACACAAGCAAACACGACAACAAAAAGGGCGGAACAAAGGTGTCATCCGAACAAAACAGCCCGGATTGGTTGGTTTTGTAATACTCATTTTGGATAGTGCACATGCACGCAAGAAGAATGTATGTTCTTTGCTCTTCATTTCACTTGCCACTTTGTTGAGTAGTTTATTGTTATTTTCTTCATAGTTACACCGTTCCCATCGATCGAGCTACGCCATGTTCTTTGGTGATCTGGAGAAAACAACACGTAGGAAAGTTGTTTTTCTTAGCAGCATGCACCAGAGTGTAGTGAATGAACAAATTGCTTCCTATAGTATAGGTAGGCAGAGATCATTCGTGGAGACACACCTCAGGCTATCAGAGACGAAGGCATCAGCATTGAGGAACCTGTTCTCAAATCCGGTGGCCGGATTGATCCGGAGCATGTTGAGCCCGTAGAACGTGACAAAGAGTATCCTAGCGAAGTAGGCCCACGTCCCCGGTCGCTGGTTGGCCAACTAGAACATTGAAAGAACATGCGGTGCCCCCATGTTTGGTTTTGATAATTAATGACAATCTCTATGGACTAATGGTTTCCTTGAGTTATATTTGAAGATTTTGTCCATAGGCTTTTCTTGGAGTGCATGTGTTGATTTCAAGGAGAGTTTGTGTCGACCAAGGTGTTATTCAAGGAATTATCCAAAGATTGGTCATGTGAGAGTTGAGCTTATTGCAAGCATGTCTTGAAGAAGAAGATTGTGTGATCATTCATGTCTACCTTCAAGACATCATCCAAATGAAGAGAATTGGAAAGGTTCAAGGTTGATCAAGACTAAGTCAAGAGTGAATCAAGTTGATCAACTCACAAAGCGCAGAAGATGTACCGAGAGGGATCAAGTGATTCCATGGTATGGTAAGAATTGTCAATTACGCTTTGTGTACTAACCCATGGTCTTCGTGAGAGTTCTTTGTGGGGTTAGGTTGCGGTGTGCAAGTTCAAGTGGAGCATCACGAAGAGATCAAATGCTTGAAGCTTGTCGTCCTTTGTGGCGATAATGGACTTGTGAAGATGTGCGGAAGAGTGGCTCACCCATAGTGGAGTATGGGGGAGCAACCAACTAGTCTTTATCGAGTCAACACAATCAAGAAAGGTGGTCCAACTTGAGGGAGTCAAGATTGTCATCATCTAGCTCAAGTGGACCATGTGCAAGGCAAAGGTTTGCCCTTGATAGGTTTTCTATTTTACCGGTCTCATGATGGTAGTTGGGAGACCGGGTTATAGGATCGATTGCCGTACTATCAAGGGGGCTCTCGATGAGTAGCTTGATCGTATCATTTGTAGAGAGTTCAAACCATTGCATTCTTGCATCATCTTTCTTGGTTCTTGTTTGGTTCTCTTTGTGAGTCTTAGATCTTGTGGTCATCTTGATGACAAGCTTGAGTTCATCGAAAACAGAGTTCGCATGCATCTTCTATGATGTTTTCGATGTTGGAGGTTTTGCCGATTCTTCTTGGTTGGAGGTTTCACTCCTATTTTTGTTAGGCATACCTCCCCTGCGTCTTCTTACTACAACCAGTCGCTGTTTTGATGCTACTCGTCGTCTTGTTTCCAACAAGCTTGAGTTTGCTCAATTCGGAGCTCATATGCAGAAGTTATGGAAGTTCTGGTTTTCTTGAGTGTGGTTTTGTCAGGGTCCCAGCGATAGTACCGTGGTACCCAGCGGTAGTACTGCTGAGGGGTCACAAGTGGCAGTACCGCTCCGCAGCGGTAGTACCGGTGGTGACTCTGCAGCAGTACTACCGTTGGCTTACCAAGTCCCTACCGTGTCGATTCGAGGGGTCTTTTTCTGTGTCGGATTGTGCGGTACCTCGCTGCGGCAGTAGTTCGGCAGTACCGCTCCTTAGCGGCAGTACCGCCCTTCCTCCATGGTAGTACCGCCTGGTTCCCTCTTTCCCTTTACCCTTCGTTCTGCGCGGCAGTACCGCCGAAGGGAGCGGTAGTACCGCTTAACCCAGTGGTAGTACCGCTGTCTCCTGCGGTACTACCGCCCCAAGGTTCATGTTTTGTTGCTCCTTTTCTCTGTTTCTTCCACCTGAGCGGTAGTACCGCTCGTGTGCGGGCTGAGCACATAATGGTTGGATTTTTCCCCTCCTATAAAAGGGGGTCTTCTTCCCCAATGAACCTTATCCTTGGAGCTCGTGTTCTTCCCCCATTGTTGACCTTCTTCGAGCTTGCTAACTCTCAATCCCTCCATGGTTTCTTGTTAGTTTTTGAGGGAAAAGAGAGAGGAGATCTAGATCCACATTTCCACCAATCACTTTCTCCTCTATGTGAGGGGAACCCCTTGGATTTAGATCTTGGAGTTCTTTGTGTTCTCTTTCTTATTCTTCCTCTCATTTTCCTCCCTAGCATTAGTTGCTTCGGTGGGATTTGAGAGAGAAGGACTTGGGCACTCCGTGTGCCCTTGCCATTGCATTTGGTGCATCGGTTTGAGTTCTCCATGGTGATACGTGGAAATTACAAGTTGAGAAGCTTATTACTCTTGGGTGCTTGGTACCCTTGAGCTTGTTCCTCTTGGGTGCTTGGGCGCCCTAGACGGTTGTTGGTGTCCGGAGCTCAATCATTGTGGTGTAAAGCTCCGGGCAAGCGTCGGGGTCTCCAATTAGGTTGTGGAGATCGCCTTGAGCAATTTGACGGGTTTCGGTGACCGCCCCCAAGGGTTGCCAAAGTGTACGGGTTCGGTGACCGCCCCCAAGGGTTGCCATTTGTACAGGTTCGGTGACCGCCCTCAAGGGTCCCTTAGTGGAATCACGGCATCTCGCATTGTGCGAGGGCGTGAGGAGATTACGGTGGCCCTAGTGGCTTCTTGGGGAGCATTGTGCCTCCACACCGCTCCAAACGGAGATTAGCATCCGCAAGGGTGTGAACTTCGGGATACATCATCGTCTCCACGTGCCTCGATTATCTCTTACCCGAGCCCGTTACTTATGCACTTTACTTTGTGATAGCCATATTGTTCTTTGTCATATATCTTGCTATCTCATAGTTGCTTATCTTACTTAGCATAAGTTGTTGGTGCACATAGGTGAGCCTAGTTGTTGTAGGTTTTGTGCTTGACAAATTAACCGCTAGGTTTATTCCGCATTTGTTCAAGCCTAAACCGTAATTATTTTAAAAGCGCCTATTCACCCCCCCTCTAGGCGACATCCACGATCTTTCAAACATGATTGAGTCCTCCCCTACAAGGCCTCCCGCTCCACCAGCATGATTGAGTCCACCCCCCTCACCCTCGTCGTCCGAGTCTGCCTTGGCGGCACCAACCCTCGCAGTGGCGGAGACTGCACCTGGCAAGCTGCAGTTGCCTGGGCTCCCATGGTGCAAGTCCATGAAGCTCTAGTAGAGAAAATTGGGTTAATTAAAAGTTTGTTTAGGCAATGGGGGAGTGGAGCAACTCATGCTTGGGGATAGGGGCGGGGGTGGGCAGCAAATAGAAGGTAAAAAGAATGTGGAAAGTGAAGGCGAGGCGGAGGTGAGAAGGAGGTGTCGTCGACGGCGGCGGCCATCTAGGTTTACGCCATGGTGGGAGGATTCACTCGCTCGTGTGGGGAGAAAGGTGGGAGGGTTCACTCACTCGCGCCTGACTAACAGAAGAAAAAACGTGGGAGGACAGAAAAATCAGTGGGAGGTAGGCTTGACATGAAAAATAATCATGAATGGGAGCAGGGTAATGAAGCAAACAACTGCAGACTCCCCTTCAATTATAGAGATCGGAACCACCATCGAACCCAAAAAGAAACACTAGCACTGCCGCTCGCTTACCAACTAAAGAAGATAGATATGATCGAGTGCGTCGATTTGGAGCTCGAGCTCAGCTGCACCCATTATCTGGGTCGTTCGCTGCAGCCTGGGGATCTGGTAAAAGCCAGCTGGCCTGTCTGGTGCGAACGTTGGAAAATGAAGATACCATGTCAATACAGTAGCAAACAGTGCTCCACAAGTGGGGGTGGCCCAGTGGGGTGGGACGGACGTCGCGGCTCCTCGGAATGGGCCGTGGACTAGGAACGTTCGTTCTATAATAGGCCGTGGACCAGTACGTTAGTTTTTTTGTCTGGGCCTGGACCAGATAATGGGTCCATGATGGAGTACACTGTCTGAGCCGGTTGTCGGCCGGCGGGGCACCCCCCGTGCGCATGTTATTAAAAAAAGGTTGGAAACATTGTTGCCTTCCGGTGGTTCGTTCTAGACACACCTCTTCGCCGTTGAAGAACAAGACAGGATAGAGTTCGCCGAGGCTGCTGTAGCGGGCTGGCGCGGCCCGCGCCGTCAATGGTGCTTGACCGTTGCATTGGATGCGGGAGGAGAGCGAGGGAATGGAATTCCTACTTGATGCGGTCGACAGGTTCGTTTCCGTGCAGATCTGATATGTTCTTCTCCAAGCAGACTCGCCTAGATATGCATTCTGATAGAAGGATGCGAAATCTTTTGAGCCTGAAACGCCGTGGTGTATGCAGGTTCCCGGTGCGGGAGGAGTATGCCGACAATCTTGAACACCCAGATCCAGTCCCGCTGATGTACCTACTGGATAAGGTTACTGCTAACACGGCTGTTCACCAAGCGGATGATGATTCTGCGGCAGCTGAGATGTTGGGGGATGGTTTTCTCACCGAGGGGCAGGTGGGCGGCCAACGTAGACGTGAGGAATCTCCGACGAGGTCTGCCCAATCGACTGGCAAGGTAAATCCACAGGCCCCCGGCTGGACTAAAAGGTGAGGCTACTGAATCTAGTGTTACTGCCATCGCAAGTATATGCAGGATAGATATTCTGATTGATATTGATAGGATGAACCCCTTGAGTGTGGGTGCTGCGGGGCGGGGAAAATTACTTGTCGGACCAAAAGCTTT
Organism: Triticum aestivum; assembly: GCF_018294505.1. NCBI lineage: Eukaryota > Viridiplantae > Streptophyta > Magnoliopsida > Poales > Poaceae > Triticum > Triticum aestivum. Next base: position 722,242,922 of record NC_057797.1, on the reverse strand, counting down.
CTGAAATAGATAAATGGGAAGATATCCTAGTAAACCAGCAAGGAACAACTGTTGTTTGTAAAAAATTGGTGTTGTAATCATGATGGTTGATGAACTTGTGATTTGCCTTTGGAAATCAGGGAAAAAATGGTTACGAGAAAGGTAATGATAGGTTAACATGTTCACGAATGTAGTGGGAGGCCTGTCAATTGTTGCTGTTTTAATGTCTTTCAAACATTTCAACAGTTTAGCATTTTGAAAAATGTTTCAGGCTCCGTCTCGGGAGTGCACCACCCGACCGTGTGCCTTGTCCATCTAGGATGAGCGCCCTGGAGCTATCAATGCGCAAATATGCCGAGCAACCAGACAAGAGTGTGGTGCATCCTGAGCTAGGTCTCACTTTTGATTCACTTGGTGAGGCATATGATTTCTACAACTTGTATTCCTAGGAAATTGGATTCGGAATAAGATATGGAAAAAGCAGGCTAAATGCTGAGAGGAGGAAAACCATGCAGGAAATAGTATGTGGTTGTTCGGTGAGTGTGCTTTTAACTTAATGCTAAAATGAGAAAATAGGTTACAAGTTTAGTTTGGATGCGTATACGAAATTGATTGGATGGCATTGGAATTAATTCAATGTGTCACATGCAGGGTAAACCAGATGCCGAGAATAGCAGGTCATGCAGGTGCGAGTGCCCGGCTCTAATCAGATTGCTTCGTTCGTCAGACAATAGTTGGTACATAACGGAGCACCGGGCGAGCCACAATCATTCTATGTCGCTTACAATGGGAGAAAAAGTGCACTGGCCATCGCATAAGCACATAGACGTCTACACCAAAGACTTAATAAGGCAGTTGAGGGAGAACAACGTCAACCTAGGCAAGGTTTAGAGCATAATTGGTAGCTTCTTCGTTTCGGTTGAAAAGGTTCCATTCACTAAAAGGACACTCAGAAACATTTGTGGAAAGATTAGTCGCGAGCAAGCCGAAGATGATGTACGGAAGACACTGCAGGTGTTCGCCGACATCCGGTCGAAGGACCCTGACTTCTCCTATGTGGTTCTGGCTGAGAAGGACAGCAAGGTGAAGAATCTCATGTGGGCAACTAGGAGCAGCAGGATGCAGTACAGGTTCTTTGGCGACGTGGTGACATTTGACACCACGTACAGAACAAATCTGTATGACATGCCATTCGGTCTTTTCGTTGGAGTTAACAATCACTATCAGAGTATCATCCTGGCAGGAGTTTTGATGCGTGACGAGCAAGAGGAAAGCTTCGAATGGGTGTTTACAGAATTCATTCGCATGATGGGCGGACCTGCGCCAAAGACAATACTCACAGGTGAATGATTGATCACTAAATCTCCCTTGGCTTTAGATATGTTGTTTGCATCCCAACTCATTTTGCAACTGAATGAAAAAATGCACTATGAAATGATAATATGATACGGGCGAAGTGTGTACCGTTTATTGAATGTTTTAGTTCTGATTCAGAATGTTTTTTCCAATGAGCAGACCAATGCAGAGCTATGGAGGTTGCAATCAAGAAAATTTATCCAAACACTGTGCACCGATGGTGTAAGTGGCATGTTCTGAAGAAGGCGAAGGAAACACTTGGGCCGCTTTACACGAAGAAGAGTGATTTCCAGTCTGAATTTCACAAAGTTGTTAATCACATGATAACTGAAGAGGAATTTGAAACAGCATGGGACGGCCTGCTTGATAAGTACAATCTGAGGGGTCATAACTACATGACACAAATATATGAGACAAGACATAAATGGGCAAAACCATATTTCAGAGGAGTGTTCTGCGCAAAGATGACAAGTACACAGAGGAGTGAGAGCGCAAACCACATGCTGAAGTCATACATGCCCCCCGCCAGCCCGATGCACGTTTTCGTCCGTCAATACATGAGGCTTCAGTTCGACCGTGAGCATGATGAAAGCTACGAGGAGAAGAGAACAATGATTGTAAATAAGTTTCTACCATCTTGGTTGATGAAATTAAGTTTTTAATGATTTATAAGAAATAACTAATCTCGTTCATGCGAATGCTTCTATTGTGACAGGGGTGCGCAGTGCGGCGGACAAACCTTGCAATAGAGCGGCATGCAAGCAAAATATATACAAGGAATATGTTTGAGGAATTTGGACGCTTACTAATAGAAGCAACTGCATACAATGTTACTGAAAAAGAAAATATGAGGAAATATATAACTACTCACAATAATGCAGCCAAACGAGAGAAGTGGAGCAGGGTGGAGTATGAAGTTACAGTTAACGAAGACAGAACAATATTCACGTGCGAATGTGGTCAATTTGAGCACACAGGCATGCTTTGCTGCCATGCTTTGCGGGTAAGCTGCGAAACTTCATTGATGTAGACATTTTATTTGTTGCAACCAACACAAGAAGGCAATGTCTGATCAGCACTTGTGGCTTGTGGAAAAATGTAGGTGATGGAGATTCTACATCTTGATGAAATCCCTAGATATCATATCTTGAAAAGGTGGACAAGAGATGCTAGAGATGTACTACCGGAGCACCTGGCTCAGTACCAGAAAGACAAATCGCATAATTTGTCTTTCACGTACAGGCATTCAACATTATATTTTAAAGCCATGGAAGCTGTTCGGATGGGGGATGCAAGTGCTGCATGCTATGACTACATGAATTCTGGACTCGACTCCCTGCTGCGGGGTGGAGCACCTCTGGCGGCCGTGCGTGATGGATTGGCATTCGAGGATCGTCTAAATGACAATGGAAATGTTAGTGCAACGTGTAACGGCCAAAATGATAATGCAGTTCAGGAGGCTGAGCAATGCAACAGTGCTGTGAATTCTGTGGGCATGAATGAACTTCACTGCCTTGCAGCTCCGGAAAAGCGTAGAGGTGCTGGTAGGCCGACAAGCAGCAGGGAGAAGGCACCATATGAAGGGCTGAGTAAGAGAACCAGGTTCTGCAGCATTTGCCGGCGCGAGGGGCACAAGAGGACGACATGTCCAGAACGAGGGGATGCTCCGAAGAAGCCGCGGAAGCCAAGCAAGTGCAAGAACCGCGGAATAGAGGGGCACCGGCGGAACACATGCAAGAGGCCTCTTGGGTTTGCCGAGAGCTGAGCAGTGCAATCTCCATTCAATGACTCTGATTTCTTTTTTTCCGTGAGTCATGTATCTCATTTTCCTGATATTGCTTTGATGAGGCAAGGAGAAAAAAAGGGGTGATGCTGTGGGAAGAAAATGTAATTTGGTCTGAGATAAACTGTCCATGTTTTCAACAATGGTCGCGTGTGTCTTTGAACACATGTAAGAATTTATCGTTTCAAGAACAATTTTGTAGTTCCAATGTTTTTTAGAATAAGTGTTTCGCTCTTGTAAGGGCGAGAGACAATTAGGTCTGTTACCATACTTTGTTTTCTGGGGCAATATTTGATATTTGGGAACATATTCGTTTGAATCAGATGTAATTTGGGGGGGATGTCATATCTATATTGAGAGCTGATCTAAAACTGAAATTACATTTGCTGTACCATTTGTAGTGCGCTCTGGATGGATAGTGATGATTTACTGAATATGATTCGAGGGGAGCGCAACTTCAGAAGGCCATTTTAACTGAATGTGATGCTGAACCGGGGAAGTATCGTGGTTCAGAACTTGAGGCCTTTGTGTTTTCGGTATTTTCATGGCAAGTAAAAAACGTGTTGCGTGCCGACACTTGGACAACATGCATCCGTCAGGCGCGTGTTGGTCTGCCCGCCCTTCTCCAGGATTCAAAATTCAAACATTGACGACGTAACTGCAGTTATAGGCGCCCTGTTGCGTTAGCGGGTTGTGTTATAAAAACAGGGGCGACGGGCGAGCTGCTTTCCTTCGCCTACTCCTTGCACTACTAGCTCAGTTTGATTTGAAAAAAAAAACACTTCCCTGCATCCGATGGGCCTCTCTCTTGCTGAATCAGGGGCTAGTGGGACGACGAGAGGTGAAGATGGCGATGCCTCACTGACGTTGCCTGGTCTGGTAAGTGTTCCAACCCAGCAGTGCGTTCCTGGCTCGTCTCCGATCCGTTGTAAGGATAAAATCTTGACCGCTTGGTTTCTGAATGTGTTTTCAGGTACTGCAGCCGCCGTCTCCTTCCCTTGATAATTCAGCAGCTAGCGCGTGGAGCACCACGGCTATGGCGGGCGAAGATGACGACGACAATGGGGAGGTGAGTTGCGCTGCTCTGAACAACACATAAGAGTGCAGTCAAGATAAAATGTAAATTCGGGTGCCTTCAATCTCTATTGGTAGGGCGATGTCGTCCAAGGGGATATGCGCATGTCTTTGTCGCTGACCCAAGTAGAAGGGGCGCAGGACAAAGAAGAATCAATGGAGGAAGGATTCGGCGATTACGATCTATTTGAAGCTGGCGACTCGACGAACAGCAATGGAGGTTCGGTCATAAACGACGAACCTGAAATCCGGGGCGCGGAGGAGGGGGAAGATTCTTTCGATGAGGATGGAACTAGCAGCCGGTTGAGTAAGAGACGCCGCACGTAGAGTAGATCTAGCAGCGGTTCGATCTAAGTACTGGGTTTCGGTTAGTAGATTTATGAATCATCCACTGTACAGTGTCAATTTCCAATGGTTTGTGTTGCAATAATGAAAATGCGTGGTCACTTTCAGGAGCGTGCTATTTCTCCGGGTCGCAAAAAATCAGTATTTTCCTTTTTTTTTCCAAACAAGTTATTTCGATTCAATAAAATTGCAGAATGTCGAAAATATAAATTATACGAAAAAATGAATTTAAAACATGAGTGTACTATGGATTATGCAACCGATTGAGTATTCATGCATGACGTGGCAATAAGATGAGTAGGTCTTTTGAGGGGAGTGTTTAGTAACTACTGGATTAGGCAGCCGGAGCATCAAGAAAGCCAAAAACGGGCAAGCATATTAAATGGGGGGTTGGTGGTGGTGCGCATGCATGCCGTGCCCACCCAGACATGCAGGTGAGGCAGCCCGGCACTACCCATTATTCTCTCCTTTTGGCATGGACCGCGTCGACCAGTGATTGTACTGTTCCGACCAGAAGCAGTTCAGATAGCAAGCGTCTGTCCGTGCGGAGCCAAGTACACGGCTGCATCTCCTGTGCCCCGGCTAGCGAATTTATTATGTGGCCTCAGATGGGCCACGCTAATAAGGAGATGTGTAACTAAAAAAAGTGCGCATCTGCTCTCCGTGAGAGGTGATATTTCACGATGGGATCATATGTACGTGTAGCCACTCTCCGTCCTCTCCACCACAACTCTATCCCCACCACATCTCGTAGACACTATTCAAGGCAAACCAGATGTGGAGTCCGGGTGTTGAAGACGGCGACTGGTTCATCTGCGCCGGCACCAACGCAACAAGAGGTTAGGTTTCTCCATATGTCAATGCAATAGGTGGAGGCGCTGCTTTTCTGGCTTGCTTTTTTGATCTCCATCACCTCGGCTTTGCGAGTGGATTTCTGCTGGTTGGTAGTGTCTTTTTCTAACCCCCATCCATGATTGCCTTTCTAGGTTAGTGAGCATGGAACCACCGGATCCACCACGAAAAAGGAATCTGCCATGTGGACAAGGTGGTGGTGATGGACAGAAGAAAAAGCCACGATCCAGTGGGCCAAAGGAAGGATCCATCGATGGCGACGTCGCTGGTGGCGACGGCTCTCCACTCACCGCCCCCAATGCATCTGTAAGCTATTTTGGTACTCCCTCCGTAAACTAATATAAGAGCGTTTAGAATACTAAACTAGTGATCTAAATGCTCTTATATTAGTTTACAGAGGGAGTACATAGAAAAGGGTTTGGGCGTACAGCTGCGTTGCCATCCGGTTGCTCCATCTTTTCCTAATATTTATCATTTGACTTTCATTGATTCACATAGAAAAGGAGGGCTGACTTGTGAGGCTGGGTCAAATTTTTAATACAGGATGCGGCGGACGAGGGAGCGGAGATGGTCGGCCCTGCTGGACGGAAACTGAGACGGGGTCTGGTCAGTGACAACACGATAGAGGGTCTGTACATGCGCAGATCTCGGCGTAGGCGTACGCTCGTTCTTGTGCCCGGAGATACGGCCGCTGGTGGGGAAGTGATTCCAGTAGTGCCTCCGGTCCTTTCTGCAGAAAGTCACTTGCTGCGTGGTAGGGTGGTTAAATGTACCTGGAACTGCCATCAGATCCAGCGCTTAGGTATGAGGTACTACAGAGTAGTTCATAGGACTGGCATGGCAAGCTTGTTAACCACTGCATTTGATGGTGAGGCCGACAGGAGGTTCTACGCCTGGCTACTTGGTAGATTTAGGTGGGAAGACATGAGCTTCACCTTCCCTGACGGCCAGATTAGATACTTCACCCCCAGTTCCATCGTCAGAACATTGGATCTGAGAAACAGTGGCCCTAAAGTGAGTTTGGTTAAATTAAAAGCAAAAGAAAGGCAGAGTTTAGCTCTAAGAATCAGAACAATTCTTGGAATAGAGACAAGGAGCCATGCCAGGGATGGGGGATTGACTATTCGTGCAGTTGCTGATGCTATAAGTAGTATTATGAGCACTGGTGTGTACCCACGTCAAATAAGGGCTTTCGAGATTGCGTTCTCGCTATTAGCCGGAGGTACATATGTAGGCCCCGGACAGTCGTACACGTCGATCAATTGGGAGTTGCTAGCGTGTGTCATGTGCCATCGCGGTACTGGCAAGTTCGATCTAGCAGATTGGGTATTTGAGATCATCAGAGCAGCTGTCAAAAAACTACACAGAGATCTAGCAGCTGGGGTCAGAACTCTAATCGTAGGCGGGTGCCATTTGGCTCTCATTGTAAGTGTGACCAAAAAACATGCCTTGTCTTAACATGAACCATCTAGCGTGTTGCATTTGATAGGTATGTAACTAATTGTTCCCCCTTGATTGTTTGCAGCCATGGTTCTTCGACTGGATGGATTTCGGGCCAGATAGTGTAGAGCCGTACACCCTCCCCCGCATCAGCGTTTACACAAGGCCGATGTTCAGGAGGCTAATCTACCTTACAAGAGAGTACCCAACTATATTCACTGTAAGAGGTTTTTGTAGTTTTGCACTTAAGTAGCACATAGTAACAATGTAAAAAGCTTTGAAAAACGAGTTCGCGATCGTGGAGACTGATATTCACTCTAACTTGGGGTGTTTTTATCCGGCAGACAAGGCATGCTGATGCATTTGACCAGGTTAACAATGTCTGGCATGCCGTGGTTGGGGGGCCTGGAGGATTCCTGCGACATCCAGGTAATAGAGGCAGCAACATGAGTATTGCGTTGTAGAAAAAAAATATTGGTTCGTGAAATAAACTTGCTCACAAACTATTTACTGTCTTTTTGATGCAAACAGAGCAACTGGAGGCGCTGCGAGCAGCACATCAGCTTGAGGGCTGCGACAGCAGAGCAACGCGCTACGAACAGCCCATCAATATGAGTGGACAAATGCAAGCAGCAGAACGGCGAAACCAAAATTCAGTGCGGAGGTCTACAGCGAGAGAAGTTGATGCCAAAGGAAAAGGTATAGCAGAAGAAAGTTCAGACACATCAGACAGCGATAGCGATTATGAACCGATGGACCCAAGTGTTCGGCTAGGCCTTAATTTGATGAAGGCTGATAGGAGAGGTTTGTAGAAGTTGTATTTACATTAGCAGCATACAAAGCGAGAAGGATGTCCGTAATGTGTCGGTACTAAATTGCTCAAAAAATTTTGCAGGAAGACACACCCTAGTACAGAACGCGCCCACTGGGATTACAATTGGAGATGATGTAGGCCGATCCCGCGTTACAGGTAAGTAAATATAAGTGTGCGTGGACACAAACAATGTTAGCGGACATTCCATTTTTTCGACAGATATACTGTCAAATTTTTTTAGCCTGATGATATGATTGGAAACATTACAGCACCACGTAGCATGAACCGGCTCAGGCAACGGCTACAGCCTAGGATTAGCAACGGTGGTGACACATTGTCAACCATGGCACGAGACTCCGCTCAGACCTCGTGTAGTGCTGCAATGCTTCGTAGCAGGGGGGGACTACCTCAGAGCCGAGCTACAAGAACTCGAGGCTCAAGAGAAAGAAACCCTTGAATGTGAGTACAGAAACTTTATGAATGTACTAAGTTGAAAATGCAAGTATGAACCAAACGGCAGTAATGCATTTCGGCCTATAATTTGTGTTTCGCTGTTTTGGACAGACGGTGCAACTCATGGAATTCTACCATCTCGTAGAGGATCATCATCTGCCGCAGTTGATGTGCATGCTGACGGGCAATCAGTCACAGAAAGGAGGGAGCGTGTGCGGAGCTTATCTGCCGCTGCACTAGCTGTGGTAGAACAAGCAATTGGCAATCCAGAACTTTTTGAAGGTACATAACGTTCTTGTTAAGTTCATGGGTGAAGGATGACATAATATGAAGCACGTTGCTTGCATGCACGCAGGCATCTTTGAGCAGGCTCGGATGATGCTCTCAAACCTAGGGGTGGATGGGTACAAAGAAGGTTATTTATTTTAAAAAAATGATGCAGTTGAACTTTACGAATTTATTTTGGGATGCTAGCTAAAAACTAGAAATTGGCATTTAAATCCTCAATCGTGCAGATCATCGGACCGAGGTTGATGGGAATGGGGGCAACACGGCACAGATAGCTGATGATGATCGCATAAACTGGGAAGAGCTGGAACATAGCAGCCAGGAGCACCGTCAGCATAATGGTGTTCCAACTTTGGGGGAGGTGATTGTAGATGACAACAACCTAATAGCGCTTGTGAATGCAAGTGAGCAGGCAGCGGCAAGTCGCAGTCCGTTTTGTGAGAATGTGAACAACATAGACGGAAGGAATCTACTGCCAATGTTTGATGAGGACGGTAATTGTTTGCTAAGCTCATGTATTGTATTTGTACGAAAGGCAATTAACATTTTGATTCCGTCCGAGTAAATTTCTGACCTGGTTGTGCAGATGCAGACGACGAGTCATCAGATGTACCACCAGGGGTGCCTACTGATTACATGATAGATGAAGATGAATCAACGGGTATGATGTTTAAATAATGTATGTGTAATAAAATAGTTCGCAAGATGTTCACCAAGATTGTGTGTGTTTCAGACTTGGATGAAGAGTTCCTTGCCGTGGCATCACAAGTGCCAATCGACTACATGGAAGAAGTTGATCAAAGTGATGATGGATCAGATTTAGTGGGATTAAATAATACAACTGATTATCTAGCTTCCTCTAACACATGCATCCGGTGGATCGGGTGGATAAGAGGTCTCTTACTACTATCATATCTGTATTAAACATGTTGCTGTCATGTGAAAGAAAAAATTTATAGAATACTGTCAATAACTAACCTGGTTTTTGTGCAAGTTGCAGCCGTGCTTGTAGTTGGAAGCGGATGGGAAGGAGATGAGTTGGACGAAGACCCACCGTTGAACGGCCTCATCTTGCTAGGCTGGCATGGTGTTGATGACAATTCAGATGGTGAACGTGATGGCAACAAGAAACGTTCCCTTGAGCAACGGAGGACCCGGGCACATGTCTTTGATGTTCCTCCAACCTGTCGTCCCGGTCATTCCTTTCATCGTGATAATGGAGGTGAATGCCGCAAAAGCATAGCTTGCATTTAGTGTATGCCTCTTGTCATTCATTTGATTCCTAGTGAAAACTGATGATTTGGTCGTCTGATGCAGATATGGATGACAGTGTAGCTCGTCGAAGCGGATTGTCCTCCGTAGATGGTGGTAAGGCATCGACATTACAACAAGCTGTCCTCAAGTACCTTCACAGTTGTAGCAGTGCCAACGAGGGTGGAAACAGAACTACAACTGCACATGGGAGTAATGCACACCATGTGAGCTCGTCGGAAGCAATTGCAGCCCCTCCTACGGCTGCCAGGGACGTCAGCCATACAGAGCAGCAAGAAGCAGCTCGAGTACATGTGTTGGATGTGCAAACAAACTGCCATCCTGGTCCTTCTTTCCGTCGGGAAGATGGAGGTAAATCGCCAGAAATGTGAACCTGATATCTCAATATGAATTTCGTTTTCCCTTTTAATGATTGTCGCAAGTGACTATGTCGCACAGATGGCGGTGACGGCAAGGGTAGAGCAAAAGGTTTGGAGACTGGGAGCGCTGTTACACTGACAAGGTTCCAACAAGTTGTCCTGGAATATCTGCGGAAGTGTGGCATCAAACACACAGTTAGCACCAGGGGGAAGACACATAATCCATAGCATATTGATGCACACAAGACTGTGAATGCAACTGACAAGAAAGATTGGGGTGATAAGTACCCCCCCTCAGTTGGGTTGAACCATTCAGAGCCCAGCGATGGATGCATTTTGAAATTCAATTCTAATTTGCTTGCATGCAAAGGACCGATACTGAATAGGTAAGCATTTAAAATTCCTGGCCTCATTCTTTCGGTGCATAAAAGCACAAAAAAATACTGAGAAATGTAACAACATTTATATGCAGGAAATGGGTTAAGCACTACGATCCAATACTTGCAGTTGCATCTGGGCAAGATATCAAGGATGAATTGACGCCAGGAGGAGAGATAACAATGAACATGTGGAGGTGTGTTCAACGCATGCTGCACGAGAAAGATAATGGCATATACCGCGGGTGGATGGATAGATTCAGAGGGCTGTTCGACCCCAAATTTGTTGTGAGTAAAACTACAACTTGAAAAGTTTGTACTTGATGTGAGTAATAGTTACTATACTATCGGACAGCGCTGATAAAATCTGTACTTTTGAAATTACAGGATGAGGTCTGCAGGGATGATGGAGAAACTTACTGGGGTTACATCGAGGATATGATGAATTCAGATAAGGCTGTGTACAGGATTGACTGGCTAAAAAAAGGTGAATTTGCACTAACAGCTCGACGCCCAAGTGTTATAAACTATTGTCTTAACCTATAACTGACAAAAAATATTGGTGGACAGTTCTGGTTCCCGGTCGATTATATGGACTGTTGGTCGATGTACTTGCTGGATAAGGATGAAAAAACGGTGATGGTCCTGGACCCAACCGAGACAGATGAAATGGATGAGATGAAAATCAAACATGAAGGCCGTGCAAAAAAATTCCAGAGGAGGTTCTATTCTCTTTTCAACAATTTCTACGGCAACGGCTTGATTGAAACTGAAGGATGGACATTCAAGTATCCACTACTGGCACAGCATGCGCCATGCAGCAGGTATGCTCACCCCCCTATCGGATGAGTGCATTATAAACTTTGAAGTTTACTAATTATGGAGTACTGACACAAAAACTTAAAATGCCAGAGAGGAAAGTGGAATCTACATCGCACACTACTACACTGAGTTCACCGGGCTGTACCTCCGTTCATCGCTGACCCAGGTTAGTTCTTGCAAATAAACAAATGTATATGCCTAGTGCAAAAATCCATATGAAGATGTCTAAGTTATTCAGTCCACAAAAAAAAGGGCAACCTGGTGCATGTAGCTCCCGCTTGCGCAGGGTCCAGGGAAGGGTCCGACCACTTTGGGTCTATAGTATGCAGCCTTTCCCTACATTTCTGTAAGAGGCTGTTTCCAGGACTTGAACCCATGACCTCATGGTCACAAGGCAGCAGCTTTACCACTGCGCCAAGGCTCCCCTTCTAAGTTATTCAGTCCACAATTGAAAAAATAATTGTAACTGATGCTGCTTTGGTTGCTTGCATTTAGGGGCAGATAGACCGTCTACGGGCGAAGCTAGCGTACGAGATTGTGACGATGAAAGGGAACAAAGGGGACATCCCAGAGTTCGTGTATGACGTGATCATAGATTGAGGAGCAACAATGCGGTTTGGGTGACTACGTAAGAGCGAACGCAGCCTAAGAAGGCCTTCTGCTAGTCATCGTGTTACTGCTAAAAGTGCAACAAGTGCGTCGCCGTATCGTTTTGGTTCGAGTATGGTCCCATGGATTGCAAAAACCTAGCATGATGTGAGCGATCTATGGGTGTAATTCGGAACAAGTGGTATGTAAAACCTAAATAGCGATTAAGACCTAAGTGGAACGAATGTGATGTATGTATGCACTAAGTATCTGAAATCACACCTGCGCCTTGTGGATTTCAGTTATGCAAGCTTGCAAGAGTTGTTGCTTTGTATTTGACGTGAATACATTATGGCTGCGCGAGACGGAATGGTTGAACGAGTTCATAACTTTATGGCTGGAAGCTGATAACTCCACTTAAGTAAATTTGGTGGCTTGCAAAAATTACCACGGCAAAAGAAAATCCCTAGGTAAGAACTAATATGTTTCCACTTGAGTAGCATTTGGCGTCGAAAAAACTGGTGAAAAGAAAACAAAGAGTCGGAACTTCGGGGCTTGGGACACTGCAGTGTGGACTAGTAAGTGAGACAAACTTCATTGACGATTGTGGCCGAGTAAGCATGCTTAATATACCACATTGCAGATCATACGGTCTGATCGGAAAAACGTAGTACTTCGGAGTCCTATATTAATATCAAAGTGATCGTAGTTGCGCTAGGCATTTGGAAAAAGGGTAAAATTTAATGTATGTAGAAAATGGACACATTGATGTTGCGTGCTGTAAGAGCATGAATAATGTTAGTTCGTGATTAGGACTTTACGTGTTGGACAAGTAATGAACTTCGATGCAAAGTGGGGAAAAAGGCTCGGATCGAATTTGCAGGACTTGAAATAGTCGAGACTGTCCGGTTGGATACTAAGTGTAACCCGGGATTATACATGATTTTTTATTCTTGTTTTTCCGTGCTGCCGCCATAAGATGGAATGTTATGGTTCGGTGGTACAACGTCACCTGAAAAAGGTTTGATCGTGCAAAATTACGGCACTCTGAAATTTGAATTTTGTGTGCCGCTCATGAGCTTGGATTGAGGCAACATTTTATAGCAGCTGAGGTAACATAGTCAGGTGTTCCAAGGAAATGCGATAACTAACAGTATGGATGCACATACTTCGGTGGATAAAAAAAGGTATTGCCAATTAAAAAGGAATATACGCTGCACGATTGAATAGCTAAGACAAATGGTCCGTATTATATTAAAACAAGTTAGTTGCTGATGGAAAATCTACGAAACGAGCATGGCTGAACGCAACGGTGGCGACCGTTACATACATTGGGTCCCTGGTTCTTGGTGAACGGAAGAAAAAACTACTTAGGGTACATGATTCAAATATCTAGGTTCGCAGGTTCGAATGTGACAGCTGGTACCACACACATCACGTTGATAAAATTATTTAAAACTTAAATCGATGTGCCCTTTACCCGGAATGGATTGAATCAACCCATGAGTCCGTTGGTGCCAGGACAGTCCAGAGTGCCTCATGCGCCAACTTTGATGAGTTCCCCTGCAGCTTGATGCACTCATGAAGTGCTTGCCTTTTGGTTCTGCCAGCATTGAACTGTCCAGAAATACGGGAGAGTGTATTATCATCAGGATGTGATACGTAAATCAACGTTGCTGGAGGCGTAACGACTACGGTGGACCTAAAATCATAAAAGAAGAAAAATGAAAGAATGGGGAAAAAAGGGTAACCTTGGTCAGAGGTATTTTGAGCTTCTGGCCATCATAGTGCCTAACTATATGGAGTACCAGTTTCATCTCTGTTCGTAAGTTAGCCAAAATGGATCAGAGATTTGTAGAGGTAGAAGCATGTTTGAGTTCATAAACAAATGTAAAACTCCTGGAGCAGGGTAGCAAGCAATGTATTGCACTGAATTTGCGATGAGCAGCATTAAAAAAAATCTTACCTGGAAAAGGTTTCTTGAGCTATTACGGGGTATTTGGTAGCCCACTGTCCGTCTTGCGTTGGCCACCCAGCATAATACTCGTTAAGGCATTGGAAAAGTGCGTGATGTAGCTTCCAGACAACCATCTCGAGCTTATCTCGAGTTGCGTCGTGTGGACCTTCACCCCTGATGAGCGGGTCGAGTACATGGAGTTTCCTTGACATCATGTCCCACATGATCACTATCCAGCCGTCCTCGAGTGGGACAGGCAGGAAGAACTGACACAAGAACACAGGTGTTTGAACCGAATCATACATTTAAGTGACAAAAGTTTGCAAGAGGGATTGTTTATTCAAATAGGAAGTCAGCAAAAGTGAAAGGTAGTATAGCATTAAACTGGGATTGGGGGAAATTATTTGTAAACGTACCATCTGGCATGATGTAATGTCATATGGGATGTCGTTTCCAACAAGCTGCTTCTGAATTGATATGTTTGTCAAGTATTCGTGGTCAGCGAGAACGATGGTCTTCAATAGAAAATTGCATGCAAAAAAACATGATTATAGCCAGTGTCATTATGTTCTTCTTGACAACAAGAGGTAAATACAAAATTACGCGGCAAGCGTGTGAGTGGCTGTTATACCGCAAATTCAGGTTCCATGTTGTGCCTCCAATTCATGTAGGGGCACTCCGAATTGGCTTCCTGATCGGACTGAGAATACCTTCTCATGATTATAGAGGCAAGCTCATGGTGAAGGGGGCGCGATCCAATTAGCTGATCAAGCATAGCCATCCCAGTAATGCGGATAAGCCTGGGACTGGCGTGTACAATGTAGTGCCTGCTTATGACAAAGTATACTTAGGTTGGACAACATGTTGGGCAATGAGATTCAGCATTCAAAAAAATGTTGCTGGCAAAAATATGGATAAAGTTTATGAATGAAAATCAGCGCGACTGTCGAGAATTGAACAAAAAGGAGCGCCACACGGATAGAAAAGACACACCTCAAGAGATCTTGCTGTGACAACTCCAAAAAATGGGCAGCAATAAGGTCCGCTGTTGGTGGATGTGGGGGATGCGGCGCAACTCCCCTGCACCACAGATCAGTTGCGAAGCCGTGCTGGAATATGTATTTCCTCTTCTGAAGGATGTTGGAACATTGGCCAAATACAGTTATAGGAGGGTTGGCAGGAAGGTCAGCATACATTTCAGCGATAGACATGAGGCAAGACTTGAAGTGATTGATGACATTGAAAGAAGCTGCTGACGTCGTTTTTTTGCTGTTAGACACGGAGTCATCCATATTGGCGGAATGCTTGCGCGAAGAGACGTTCTGTGCGATAGGCGATGTGGCTGTAACAATTAAATGGGAAAGGTGCGTGAGTATTAGGTGATCTGAGATCCGAAAAAACTAGAAAGCACGCACACAGCGACGTGCACAAGCGGGGTAGAAACTAATTTGATAACTTGGGCTGATAAATTATACGTATCAATTTGCAGACCTTTCGTTGCTTGTAGTAAAAACAGTTATAGGAAAGGCTAGAATATAATACAGAAACAAAGACAGAATATCAAGTGGAGACTAACCTTCGGATTCAGATAGTTCTAGCCTTTTACCCTGAATTTTGTGAGCAGCCGGCGTGGTAAACCGTACCGATTTGGAATTAGCAGTGCCCGATGAGATGGAAAACAAAAAAGGTATATTATGTGGCATATGGAGGGATAACGCCGGCATATAATGGATAACATGAATAGGAATTTATTGCGACCTGAGGCAGGGCAGTCAGTGAAACCACGCACGCGGCAACACACACAGCGGGTAGAAACTGAGTTGATTACTTGGTCTGAAAACTTGTACATATCCATTTGCAAACCGTTTCTTGCTTGTAACAAAGCCTGCTGGATTGAATTGCTGGCTTGTGTCAACTGCATAAGACCCCTTGCATACTGTTGTTTCATAATCATTGTGATCTCGTCCGCTACCTGCAAAGCAGAAACACGAGTCTTAGATTCAATGCGAAAAAAAATATATTAAGAAGTGTAGAAGTAACAAAAGCATAAATGATGGACGACATACAAGATGTGGGTACTTCTCACGCAAGTACTTTGCAAATTCCATTGGACCAGGAGCTGCAGAAGATGGCATTGCTGCGTCAGTGTTAATCTGATGGCCAGCGTCGCGATCTGGTAGGGGAGTTGTGTATGGAAGGGTTCCTATTGCAGGCGTGGCACATCCCCGCAGCGGCCTTCTACTCGTTGATGACGACGGAACAGATGATGGAAACTTCTGCCGTGTGTAGCAGACCGTCGCCGCATCTCTCAGCTGTGGTAGATAAAAAATCATGGTGGCGGGATTTAGCATTTTTAAATTTTCGACAAAAACATCAGAGAATATCGTAAAAAAAAGGTGTGTTGATCCATAAAAAATGTAGTACATTTGCATGAGAATATGAAGTAACTCCTTTCACTGGATCAGCGGCCATAATCAGCATTTTACGAAATGACTCAGGGTCAAAGTCAGATATCCGTGGGATCACGTTATGAGGCTTGTTGAAAATGCCGAGATCAAGGTTGTCCAACAAGAAAATCTGCGTAGTAGCCAACATGTCGATCAATGAAACGTATAACAAAAACAGAATCTGACATAACTTGCTGTGCTAAAATAATCACTTGCCTGGAAGAAAAAATGGCAGCCCGTTAGATTGGTGGACTGATTGTTGGCCAGCATGTCACTCTTCAGCTTCTTGACTGTGTCCAGAAGTTGTACCAGTACATACTCGCACCAATTGAATTGAACTATGGCCTCCGTATTTGCAATCGCCCCCCAGTAGTCGATGGTGGCGTAGTTGTGCTTAGTAGTTGGTGCTAGTACATGACCCATAACAAAGATAACAAAAGCAATCTGGAAACAATCCTTCTCCAACTTGCTTGAATTCTCATTGATATCGCGCAACAAGAAATTTTCTGCAGCTCGCAAGCTATGAACTCCAGTTTTATCCATTTGAAGTGTTGTCTTTATGAAATGAACAGCTTCAGGATTGATGATTGCATCCCTGCCTTTCCACTGCGGTGACCCCATGGGATCCCAAAAACCTTGTGGACATCCTCGGGGAAAAACCTGAGTACCTTGTTATCCCTAAGTTTAATCTCCCTACGGCTCACGCTGACTCTACTCATTATCCAGGCGCTACACTTCAAACTCAGCTTCTGCATGGCTGGGAGCTTCAGCATACCCCCAAAACCAATCTGCTCTACTAACCATTTCTTGTAGTCGTCAAACTTCTGAATGACACTAGCTGCATGCTTGACAGAGATGCGTGATGTAGGCGCAGGTGGATCTGCCGACTTAGCAGTTGAAGATGAGCCCTCCGGGTGAGCAACAGGGCAAGGCGCAGCAGCGTGAGCGACGTCCTTACCATAACGAGCGTCGCCTGCTCCACAGCTGCCGGACTGCGAACTACTATCATCCTACGAGCAAGAAAAAAAAGGGGGGAATGGAATTTTCAACCCGCACAAGATTCAGATCCAGGCAAAAATCGCTCTATGGAACTAGATCTAAATAGATGGATAAAAAAAGTAGGCAAAATCTGCAACTTACCATGGTGGTGATGCCTACAGCGAATCAAGCCAGGGGTGAATTTGCGCCGGGAGCGAACCGTAGATTAGCTGGTACTGCTCTCCGGCGGCGGGTTGGGACGACATGGACAGGAAATGAGTGCTGGTGTGGGTGAAACCGTGAGATAGGGATATAATGCGTGCTCAATGGAAATGACGGGTATACCCCCTCAAAAAGAAAAAAAATAACTGAAACGGTGCGGCGGGGGGCGACGCGTGGACTGGGACGTGTTGGCTTATCAAAGCGGCGAACCTCTACTAGACGTTGATATGTCACAGTTGGATCGGACAGACTGAGTGGTTTGGACGTGCGTGATGCATGCTTTGATGTTAGACAACATGGCAGCTCCGCTTAGGTGCTGATTCGCACACATTATATGTCAATGAGAGTGTCAGCTAAACAAACCCCGTTGCACAGGAGATGTAAAAAATAATACAATCTGAAACCAGCGAAATAATATAATAGTGGGAGCTTAATTCAGGTCTGACAAAGCATTACATATTTGGATGTTGATTAGCACAACAGCTGTAAAATCTAGGCCGTCGTCTTAAACAGGCTTAGCGGTAAAGGGGGCCACCCTTGCTTACACTAAGAAATTTAAAACTTGCATAGCGCGCATAGCGAGCTATTAATTAAGGAGTGCCCTAGCAAACCTACAGACATTACTTAGCTAACACAACCATTAGCACCAGAACAGTAAGCATGATGTTCACTGCTGCCATAAGAATGGCGACTGCAGCTAGGCCTTGTGCGCCATAAGCTGCTCCGACTCCGGCAGCAGGCCTCCCAGCGTCAGCTACGATATTGTTGCCCGCCGGGGGGAGATGCTGCATCGGATCTTGGATCCGCGGCTGCGGCTGCATCTGCGGCTGCGCAGGCAGCTACATCTGCACCTGCGCATGCGGCTGAATCTGTGCCTGGATCTGGGGCTGGATCGCAGCAGGAACCAGCTGAGCAGGACCATTGCCCTGCTGGGGGGCGAATCCAAACCCGGGTGGGTGCCATCCTGTTGGAAATATGCCCTAGAGGCAATAATAAATTGATTATTATTATATTTCCTTGTTCATGATAATCATTTATTATCCATGCTAGAATTGTATTGATAGGAAACTCAGATACATGTGTGGATACATAGACAACACCATGTCCCTAGTAAGCCTCTAGTTGACTAGCTCGTTGATCAATAGATGGTTACGGTTTCTTGACCATGGACATTGGATGTCGTTGATAACGGGATCGCATCATTAGGAGAATGATGTGATGGACAAGACCCAATCCTAAGCATAACACTAGATCGTGTAGTTCGTATGCTAAAGCTTTTCTAATGTCAAGTATCATTTCCTTAGACCATGAGATTGTGCAACTCCCGGATACCGTAGGAGTGCTTTGGGTGTGCCAAACGTCACAACGTAACTGGGTGGCTATAAAGGTACACTACGGGTATCTCCGAAAGTGTCTGCTGGGTTGGCACGAATCGAGACTGGGATTTGTCACTCCATGTGACGGAGAGGTATCTCTGGGCCCACTCGGTAGGACATCATCATAATGTGCACAATGTGACCAAGGAGTTGATCACGGGATGATGTGTTACGGAACGAGTAAAGAGACTTGCCGGTAACGAGATTGAACAAGGTATCGGGATACCGACGATCGAATCTCGGGCAAGTATCGTACCGATAGACAAAGGGAATTGTATACGGGATTGATTAAGTCCTTGACATCGTGGTTCATCCAATGAGATCATCGTGAAACATGTGGGAGCCAACATGGGTATCCAGATCCCGCTGTTGGTTATTGACCGGAGAACGTCTCGGTCATGTCTGCATGTCTCCCGAACCCGTAGGGTCTACACACTTAAGGTTTGATGACGCTAGGGTTGTAAAGGAAGTTTGTATGTGGTTACCGAATGTTGTTCAGAGTCCCGGATGAGATCCCGGACGTCACGAGGAGTTCCGGAATGGTCCGGAGGTAAAGATTTATATATGGGAAGTCCTGTTTTTGGTCACCGGAAGAGTTTCGGGGTTTATCGGTAATGTACCGGGACCACCGGGAGGGTCCCGGGGGTCCACCAAGTGGGGCCACCAACCCCGGAGGCTTGCATGGGCCAAGAGTGGTGAGGGACCAGCCCCTGAGTGGGCTGGTGCGCCTCCCACAAGGCCCAAGGGGCAGCTAGGAGGAAAAAGGAGGAAACCCTAGGCTTAGATGGGCCTAAGGCCCACCCTAGGGGGCGCCTCCCTCTCTCCCCTCTTGGCCGCCCCTTGTTTCCCATCTAGGGCTGCCGCCCCCCTTAGGGGTGGGAACCCTAGAGGGGGCGCACCCTCCTCCCTCTCCCCTATATATAGTGAGGCCTAGGGCTGCCCATAACACGCGATTTGATCTCTCTCATTGGTGCAGCCCTCCCTCTCTTTCTCCTCTCCCGTGGTGCTTGGCGAAGCCCTGCAGGATTGCCATGCTCCTCCATCACCACCACGCCGTTGTGCTGCTGCTGGATGGAGTCTTCCTCAACCTCTCCCTCTCTCCTTGCTGGATCAAGGCGTGGGAGACGTCACCGGGCTGTACGTGTGTTGAACACGGAGGTGCCGTCCGTTCGGCACTTGGTCATCGGTGATTTGGATCACGACGAGTACGACTCCATCAACCCCGTTCACTTGAACGCTTCCGCTTAGCGATCTACAAGGGTATGTAGATGCACTCTCCTTCCCCTCGTTGCTGGTCTCTCCATAGATAGATCTTGGTGACACGTAGGAAAATTTTGAATTTCTGCTACGTTCCCCAACAGTGGCATCATGAGCTAGGTCTATTGCGTAGATTCTATGCACGAGTAGAACACAAAGTAGTTGTGGGCGTTGATTTTGTTCAATATGCTTACCGTTACTAGTCCAATCTTGATTCGGCGGCATTGTGGGATGAAGCGGCCCGGACCAACCTTACACGTACGCTTACGTGAGACCGGTTCCACCGACTGACATGCACTAGTTGCATAAGGTGGCTGGCGGGTGTCTGTCTCTCCCACTTTAGTCGGATCGGATTCGATGAAAAGGGTCCTTATGAAGGGTAAATAGCAATTGGCATATCACGTTGTGGTTTTGCGTAGGTAAGAAACGTTCTTGCTAGAAACCCATAGCAGCCACGTAAAACATGCAAACAACAATTAGAGGACGTCTAACTTGTTTTTGCAGGGTATGCTATGTGATGTGATATGGCCAAAAGGATGTGATGAATGATATATGTGATGTATGAGATTGAACATGTTCTTGTAATAGGAATCACGACTTGCATGTCGATGAGTATGACAACCGGCAGGAGCCATAGGAGTTGTCTTAATTTATTTATGACCTGCGTGTCAACATAAACGTCATGTAATTACTTTACTTTATTGCTAACCGTTAGCTGTAGTAGTAGAAGTAATAATTTGGCGAGACAACTTCATGGAGACACAATGATGGAGATCATGATGATGGAGATCATGGTGTCATGCCAGTGACGATGATGATCATGGAGCCCCAAGATGGAGATCAAAGGAGCTATATGATATTGGCCATATCATGTCACTATTTGATTGCATGTGATGTTTATCATGTTTATGCATCTTGTTTAACTAGAACAACGGTAGTAAATAAGATGATCCCTCATAATAATTTCAAGAAGGTGTTCCCCCTAACTGTGCACCGTTGCGACAGTTCGTTGTTTCAAAGCACCACGTGATGATCGGGTGTTTGATTCCAACGTTCACATACAACGGGTGTAAGACAGATTTACACATGCAAACACTTAGGTTGACTTGACGAGCCTAGCATGTGTACAGACATGGCCTCGGAACACAGAAGACCGAAAGGTCGAGCATGAGTCGTATGGTAGATACGATCAGCATGAAGATGTTCACCGATGTTGACTAGTCCGTCTCACGTGATGATCGGACACGGCCTAGTTGACTCGGATCATGTAATCACTTAGATGACTAGAGGGATGTCTATCTGAGTGGGAGTTCATAAGATGAACTAAATTATCCTGAACATAGTCAAAAGGTCTTCGCAAATTATGTCATAGCTCGCGCTTCAGTTCTACTGTTTAGTTATGTTCCTAGAGAAAATTTAGTTGAAAGTTGATAGTAGCAATTATGCGGACTAGGTCCGTAAACTGAGGATTGTCCTCATTGCTTCATAGAAGGCTTATGTCCTTAATGCACCGCTCAGTGTGCTGAACCTCGAACGTCGTCTGTGGATGTTGCGAACATCTGACATACACATTTTGATAACTACGTGATAGTTCAGTTAAACGGTTTAGAGTTGAGGCACCAAAGACGTTTTTGAAACATCGCAGAAACATATGAGATGTTTCGAGGGCTGAAATTGGGATTTCAGGCTCGTGCCCACGTCAAGAGGTATAAGACCTCCGACGATTTTCTTAGCCTGCAAACTAAGGGAGAAAAGCTCAATTGTTGAGCTTGTGCTCAGATTGTCTGAGTACAACAATCACTTGAATCGAGTGGGAGTTGATCTTCCAGATGAGATAGTGATGTTTCTCCGAAGTCATTACCACCAAGCTGCTAGAGCTTCGTGATGAACTATAATATATCAGGGACATATATGATGATCCTTGAGATATTCGCGATGTTTGACACCGCGAAAGTAGAAATCAAGAAGGAGCATCAATTGTTGATGGTTGGTGAAACCACTAGTTTCAAGAAGGGCAAGGGAACAAAGGGATACTTCATGAAACGGCAATTCAGCTGCTGCTCTAGTGAAGAAACCCAAGGTTGAACCCAAACCCGAGACTAAGTGCTTCTGTAATAAGGGGAACAGCCACTGGAGCAGAATTACCCTAGATACTTGGTAGATAAGAAGGCTGGCAAGGTCGATATAAGTATATTGGATATACATTGTGTTGATGTGTACTTTACTAGTACTCCTAGTAGCACCAGGGTATTAGATACCGGTTCGGTTGCTAAGTGTTAGTAACTCGAAATAAAAGCTACGGAATAAACAGAGACTAGCTAAAGGTGAGCTGACAATATGTGTTGGAAGTGTTTCCAATGTTGATATGATCAAGCATCGCACGCTCCCTCTACCATCGAGACTGGTGTTAAACCTAAATAATTGTTATTTGGTGTTTGCGTTGAGCATAAACGTGATTGGATTATGTCTATCGCAATACGGTTATTCATTTAAGGAGAATAATGGTTACTCTGTTTATTTGAATAATACCTTCAAATGGTCTTACACCTGAAATGAATGGTTTAGTGAATCTCGATCGTAGTGATACACATGTTCATGCCAAAAGATAGTAATGATAGTACCACCTACTTGTGGCACTGCCACTTAAGTCATATCGGTATAAAACGCATGAAGAAGCTCCATGTTGATGGATCTTTGGGCTCACTCATTTTTGAAAGGTTTGAGACATGCGAACCATGTCTATTGGTGTATATGCATGAAGAAACTCCATGCAAATGGACCATTTGGACTCACTTGGTTTTGAATCACTTGATACATGCAAATCATACCACATGGGCAAGATGACTGAAAGCCTCGTTTTCAGTAAAATGGAACTAGAAAGCAACTTGTTGGAAGTAATACATTTTGATGTGTGCAGTCCAATGAGTGTTGAGGCATGTAGTGGATATCGTTATGTTCTTACTTCACAGATGATTTGAGTAGATGTTGAGTATATTTACTTGATGAATCACGAGTCTGAATTATTGAAAGGTTCAAGTAATTTCAGGGTGAAGTTGAAAGATCGTCGTGACAAGAGGATAAAATATCTATGATATGATCATAGAGATGAATATCTGAATTACGAGTTTGGCACAGAATTAAGACATTGTGGAAATTGTTTCACAACTAATACAGCCTGGAACACCATAGTGTGATGGTGTGTCCGAACATCATAACTGCACCCTATTGGATATGATGCATACCATGATGTCTCTTATCGAATTACCACGATAGTTTATGGGTTAGGCATTAGAGACAACCACATTCACTTTAAATAGGGCACCACGTAATTCCGATGAGATGACACCGTATGAACTATGGTTTAGAGAAACCTAAGCTGTCATTTCTTAAAAGTTTGGGGCTGCGACGCTTATGTGAAAAAGTTTCAGGCTGATAAGCTCGAACCCAAAGCGGATAAATGCATCTTCATAGGACACCCAAAACAGTTGGGTGGACCTCCTGTCTCAGATCCGAAAGCAATAAGGGATTGTTTCTAGAATCGGGTCCTTTCTCGAGGAAAAGTTTCTCTCGAAAGAGTTGAGTGGGAGGATGGTGGAGACTTGATGAGGTTATTAAACCGTTTCTTCAACTAGTGTGTGACAGGGCACAAGAAGTTGTTCCTGTGTCACCTACACCAATTGAAGTGGAAACTTATGATAGTGATCATGAAACTTCAGATCAAGTCACTACCAAACCTCGTGGGATGACAAGAATGCGTACTACTTCAGAGTGGTACGTAATCCTATCTTGGAAGTCATGTTGCTAGACAACAATGAACCTACGAGCTATGGAGAAGCGATGGTGGGCCCGGATTCCGATAAATGGCTCAAGGCCATATAATCCGAGAGAGGATCCATATATGAAAACAAAGTGTAGACTTTGGAAGAACTACTTGATGGTCATAAGGCTGTTAGGTACATATGGATTTTAAAAGGAAGACGGACAATGATGGTAAATTTCACCATTAAGAAAGCTCGACTTGTCGTAAGAAGTTTTCCGACAAGTTCAAGGAGTTGACTACGATGAGACTTTCTCACTCGTAGCGATGCTAAGAGTCTGTTGGAATTATATTAGCGATTACTGCATTATTTATGAAATCTTGCAGATAGGATGTCAAAACATTGTTTCCTCGACGTTTTTTGAGGAAAGGTTGTATGTGATACAAACCGGAAGGTTTTGTCAATCCTGAAAGATGCTAATGAGTATGCAAAGCTCCAGCAATCCTTCTAAGGACTGGAGTGAGCATCTCGGAGTTGGAATGTATGCTTTGATAAGATGATCAAAGTTTTGGGTGTATACAAAGTTTATGAGAAACTTGTATTTCCAAAGAAGTGAGTGGGAGCACTATAGAATTTCTGATGAGTATATGTTGTTGACATATTATAGATCAGAAATGACGTAGAATTTCTGGAAAGCATATAGGGTTATTTGGAAAGTGTTTTTCAATGGAAAGCCTGTATTAAGCTGCTTGAGCATTGAGCATCAAGATCTATAAGGATAGATCAAAACGCTTAATGGTACTTTCAAATGAGCACATACCTTGACATGATCTTGAAGGTGTTCAAGATGGATCAGTCAAAGAAGGAGTTCTTGCCTGAGTTGTAAGGTATGAAGTTAAGACTTAAAGCTCGACCATGGCAGAATAGAGAGAAAGGACGAAGGTCGTCCCCTATGCTTAAGACGTAGGCTCTACAGTATGCTATGCTGTGTACCGCACCTGAAGTGTGCCTTGCCATGAGTCAGTCAAGGGGTACAAGAGTGATCCAAGAATGGATCACAGGACAGCGGTCAAAGTTATCCTTAGTAACTAGTGGACTAAGGAATTTTCTCGATTATGAAGGTGGTAAAAGAGTTCGTCGTAAAGGGTTACGCCGATGCAAACTTTGACACTAATCCAGATTATTCTGAGTAGTAAACTGGATTCGTATAGTAGAACAGTTATTTGGAATAGCTCCAAATAAAACGTGGTAGCTGCATCTAGGAGATGACATAGAGATTTGTAAAGCACACACGGATCTGAAAGGCACAGACCCGTTGACTATAACCTCTCTCACAAGCATAACATGATCAAACCCAGAACTCATTGAGTGTTAATCACATGGTAAATGTGAACTAGATTATTGACTCTAGTAAACTCTTTGGGTGTTAGTCACATGGGGATGTGACCTTGAGTGTTAATCACATATCGATGTGAACTAGATTATTGACTCTAGTGCAAGTGGGAGACTGTTGGAAATATGCCCTAGAGGCAATAATAAATTGATTATTATTATATTTCCTTGTTCATGATAATCGTTTATTATCCATGCTAGAATTGTATTGATAGGAAACTCAGATACATGTGTGGATACATAGACAACACCATGTCCCTAGTAAGCCTCTAGTTGACTAGCTCGTTGATCAATAGATGGTTACGGTTTCCTAACCATGGACATTGGATGTCGTTGATAACGGGATCACATCATTAGGAGAATGATGTGATGGACAAGACCCAATCCTAAGCATAACACTAGATCGTGTAGTTCGTATGCTAAAGCTTTTCTAATGTCAAGTATCATTTCCTTAGACCATGAGATTGTGCAACTCCCGGATACCGTAGGAGTGCTTTGGGTGTGCCAAACGTCACAACGTAACTGGGTGGCTATAAAGGTACACTACGGGTATCTCCGAAAGTGTCTGTTGGGTTGGCACGAATCGAGACTGGGATTTGTCACTCCGTGTGACGGAGAGGTATCTCTGGGCCCACTCGGTAGGACAACATCATAATGTGCACAATGTGACCAAGGAGTTGATCATGGGATGATGTGTTACAGAACGAGTAAAGAGACTTGCCGGTAACGAGATTGAACAAGGTATCGGGATACCGACGATCGAATCTCGGGCAAGTATCGTACCGATAGACAAAGGGAATTGTATACGGGATTGATTAAGTCCTTAACATCATGGTTCATCCGATGAGATCATCGTGGAACATGTGGGAGCCAACATGGGTATCCAGATCCCGCTGTTGGTTATTGACCGGAGAACGTCTCGGTCATGTCTGCATGTCTCCCGAACCCGTAGGGTCTACACACTTAAGGTTCGATGACGCTAGGGTTGTAAAGGAAGTTTGTATGTGATTACCGAATGTTGTTCGGAGTCCCGGATGAGATCCCGGACATCACGAGGAGTTCCGGAATGGTCCAGAGGTAAAGATTTATATATGGGAAGTCCTGTTTTTGGTCACCGAAAGAGTTTCGGGGTTTATCGGTAATGTACCGGGACCACCGGGAGGGTCCCGGGGGTCCACCAAGTGGGGCCACCAACCCCGGAGGCTTGCATGGGCCAAGAGTGGTGAGGGACCAGCCCCTGAGTGGGCTGGTGCGCCTCCCACAAGGCCCAAGGGGCAGCTAGGAGGAAGAAAGGAGGAAACCCTAGGCTTAGATGGGCCTAAGGCCCACCCTAGGGGGCGCCTCCCTCTCTCCCCTCTTGGCCGCCCCTTGTTTCCCATCTAGGGCTGCCGCCCCCCCTTAGGGGTGGGAACCCTAGAGGGGGCGCACCCTCCTCCCTCTCCCCTATATATAGTGAGGCCTAGGGCTGCCCATAACACGCGATTTGATCTCTCTCATTGGTGCAGCCCTCCCTCTCTTTCTCCTCTCCCGTGGTGCTTGGCGAAGCCCTGCAGGATTGCCACGCTCCTCCATCACCACCACGCCGTTGTGCTGCTGCTGGATGGAGTCTTCCTCAACCTCTCCCTCTCTCCTTGCTGGATCAAGGCGTGGGAGACGTCACCGGGCTGTACGTGTGTTGAACACGGAGGTGCCGTCCGTTCGGCACTTGGTCATCGGTGATTTGGATCACGACGAGTACGACTCCATCAACCCCGTTCACTTGAACGCTTCCGCTTTGCGATCTACAAGGGTATGTAGATGCACTCTCCTTCCCCTCGTTGCTGGTCTCTCCATAGATAGATCTTGGTGACACGTAGGAAAATTTTGAATTTCTGCTACGTTCCCCAACACATCCGGCCTGGTGCTGCACATCCAGGATCTGCTCATGGGTCATCCTCCTGCTGTACGCACGCTGGAACTCGAAGAAACGACAGTGCCGTGATTGCAAAAACATTGAAGGGGCGACTAGTTCAGACCGGTGACATATGTGCGAAAACTTGATTCAATAAGGAAAAACTGGCAAGGATCGGATAAAGAAGTACGTACATCATAGCGGATGCACTTGTAGAATCGATGCCCAACATTGTTTCCAATCCTTGCGACGGCCGTCACTAACTCATCGCCGCAGAGTGGACATGCCATCAGGGGTAGCAGCCAGTCCTCCGGGACGGGTAGAGATGCTGAGGATGAAGCGGACATGTCGCCGGAGACGAGGACGGAGCAGGATGTGTGTGAGCACAAGAGATGTGGGAGGGAGGATGGGGGGAAGTAAATGAGATGGTCGGGCAGATGGGGTGATAGCATGGCAATTAATTCATGTTTGCAGACGAGTTGACGCCGTCCATGTGAGAAGTTAGCTCATACGGCTCAGGGTGGCTCAGATAAAGCGGCGAGCCATCAACGCTATATCTGTCCCAGGACAACGTTAGCTCAATTAAGAAAACGAGCCATCCAGCCTCTCTCTGTCCCGCGACGGCAGCGTAACGCTCGGTCGCAATGATTGCTTGCTGTTCACCGCACCAGGAAAGGAGAAATACGACATAATATACACACATACGCACAAATCCTGATGCAAACCGACCGGTGTGGATTGTGGGAGCAGCTGAGCTCGAGCTCAGAAGCAGATTTTCGGATATGATCAACTTATATACAAAGAAAGGCGCTGCTATGTATCGTGAGAGCGAGTAGCAGCGCATGCTCGACCACGTGCACTTCAACTTGGCTGGCCCATCTACTTACGATTACCACAGAAATAAATCGATCACTACCTGCCAGCCTCCCGGCAGATCCTATATGACGCTTTAGGCGCCTGTTACTGCGTATTTTGCAAACGGGCCCCTAAAGCCTCCAAGCCATTTTTCCTTTTCGTTTTTTGTTTTTTTCTATACTTAAATTTCATGAACTTTTTTAAAAATTGGTTAAGCCTTATTTTTAAAAATGATGACTTTTTTTAAATTTTGTGAACATTTTAAAGAATTGATGATTTTTTTAAAATAGATGAACTTTTTTAAAAAATGACGAATTTTATAGAAAGCTCTACAAAATTGATGAACTTGTTTAAATTCCTTGAACTTTGTTTCGAAATGGATGATTGCTTTTTTAAAATCGTGAACTTTTTCGAATTTGATTTGTTTTAAATTAATGAACATTTTTATAATTTGAAAAAAAATAATTCAAGATTTTTTTGTTTTGTGCGATTCTTTTTCTTCTTTGCTCAAATGTTAGTGTGTACATGCGCCGGTCCACAAGCTCTGGCGCTTGTAGCACCCAATAGGAGCTCCCCCACCTCCCAGCGGCCAGCGAGTTTTCCAACTTTTTCCACTTCTTATTTTATTTCAGCCAGTTTTATTCTAATATCTTCTATGAATTTGTAAAAAAATCATAACTCAATTTTTTTGTTGATTCAAAAAATATTCAGAATTTTGGAAAAATGGCCATGAATTTGAAAAAGGTTCACGAATTAAAAAATGTTGGCAAATCTTAAATATTTCCTGAATTTGGGGAAAAAATCATGAACTTCAAAAATTATAATTAATTTCGAAAATTGTTGGTGACGTTGGGTTTAGGGTTTAGGGAAAAATCATGAACTTCAAAAATTATAATTAATTTCGAAAATTGTTGGTGACGTTGGGTTTAGGGTTTAGGGTTTAACTCCTCTCGAGCGAGTTTGTTTTTCGTTCGGTGAAAAATCAACAAAAAATAATGTGCAGGCCCGTGCGTGCGAACGCTCGCAAGAGCGATACATATCAGCTCCGTAGAGAGAGACACAATGCAGTTGGGCCGCGTCGACATCTCGCGGTAATGGGACGACCCAGTAGCTATAACAGTAGTTAGCTTCCTTTTCGTGCTTCGTTCGTTTGTTTTTGTTTATGTTTTTAATTTTTATTATATTTTCTAAAATATATTCTAAATGGATGTATTCCAAATATTAAATTATCTTTCTTTACCTACTAATAAAGCACGCATTGCTTCCGTCGGGTTCCCGTGACTTTACGCTTTCAGTTTGAATTTAAAACATATTCAAGGTGGTACTAAAAGGAGGATTGTTTCTCCACTTTTTTTGGTTTGCGACCAGATGTTTTTTCGTCCGTCATGGGATTAATATTTTTCGTCGGTCACAAATCCTCTCGAGCGAGTTTGTTTTTCGTTCGGTGAAAAATCAACAAAAAATAATGTGCCCAGTTGGGCTCGAACCAGCGACCAGCTGCTGCTATGTTCGCGCGCCTAGCCACTATGCCAGGCTGCCTTCAATGCAAGTTTCACAGCGCGGGTTTTAGAAAAGAGAGAGAGTGGCAAAGCAAACATAAAAAATGATAACAAAAAATTGTGCGTGAGTGGGACCAATCACATGACCTCCCGTGAGTTAACAACGTCCCTAGCCACTGTAGTTCTTCTATTTTTTTGTCTAAAAATTGCAGCAAAATATTTAAACTTTTTTAAGTTTGCAAACATCTTTTGAAAAGAAGTGAACAAATTTTCAAATTCCAAACAATTTTTGAATTTCTGGACAAATTTGAAAACAGGATTTTTTTTTGAAAAAATGAACTAATTTAAAAAATGTAAACATTTTATAAGATTCTGAACATTTCTTGAGAAAAGAAAAAGAAACCTTGAGTGAGTAAATTGGACTAGCTCGTACTTCTCCCTATTACATTCATCCATCATTATTAAGCCAGGTGCAATGAGTACGTCCGTTATTTTTGGGTTATTCGATAAAAATGCTTAATTTAATCTCTCCAGCAGATCGTTATAAAGCACCAGCCAATGCATGCGATGGGTTTTCTTTCCTCCGATTGGTGCATTGTATGGAGGCCCAATTATCCCACGTGGCAGCCAAAATATAATATTTATGTGGAAACTGCTTCTTCACGCGGTCACTGGCTACAGTTAGGTATCTTTTTGCACGCACAATCTTCATGAACAATAGATGTATTTTACGCATAATTGAATACATATAAATTTTTCTCCCGTTGCAACGCACGGGCATTTGTGCTAGTTTATTTTTAAAAGATGTCATGCAGTGTTCTAATATTATCCATACAATTTTCAAAAATGTTAGTGGCATTTAAAAATGTTCATACGTTTCAAAAAATATCCTTGTGACATTTTGAAAAAAATGTTTATACAATAAAAAACATTCGTGTAATTTAGAAAAAATATTCACACCACTGAAAAAATGTCCTAACGCTTAACAAATGTTCAACGTGGATTAAAAATGTCCAACGTGTACTTGAATTTTTTTTAAGTTGTATCTGAAAAATGTTTCTCATTGTTCAGAAAACGTTCATCGTGCATTAAATATGTTCAAGGTGTGTTGGAAAAAATGTTTAACATGCATTTGAAAAAATATTAATCATAAAATGTTCAGTGTGTATACAAAAATATACACATTGGAATTGCCGTAGTATAAATCTTGGAGCTGACCCAATTACTACTGCCTCTTATGTCATTATCTTGACGTTTTTAAATCTCTTGCCGGCTGCTAGACGGGAATTGGAGAATCCTCCGCCTTGTCTCTCTTGTCATTGCCGATTTAGTCCACTCATCATTGTTTTTCACGATGAACTCTGCGTTGTTTAGCTGGAACGCCTTGTTGTGCCTTCGTATATATCCCTACATAGTTATTCTAGTCTGCCAACGCATGAGATGAAATACGGTTCCATTCCCATGGCAACTCATCGTCTCATCCCATCCTCTAAACCCTGTTCCTCACGGCCATCGTCTCACTCGCCGGCGCAATAGCTGACCAGCAACTGCAACCACCCATTGTCAGTGACTGCCTAATCGTAAATAACAGCACCAGGCCCGGCAGCGCAGAGCGGCTTCTGACAAATGTTGGCTCGCTCGTCGAACAACTATGCGCCGGCGCCATCGGCAACGGCGGCTTCCTCAACGGCAGCTACGGCAACCCGCCGGGCCAGGTATTCGGCTGCATGTACCGTAAAACTGACATTGCGTCTGAATTTTCACAAAGTGTGTGTCTGTGTATTCAGGCGCTGTGCCCGCGCTTCCCCCAGCTCGAAGCTCGGCCAAAGGAAGCTGCTAATCGCCGTGTCCATGGCTGTTGGTTTCATCTTGTCAGTCAAATCGTGTCCTTGTGGTAAATTTTGTAAAATGGCATAGTGAATGTACTCCCTCCGTTTTTATTTAGTTCGCGTATTAACTTTGGTCACTTGGCTGTTCGAGTATGTAGTAGTGGGTTGTCACTTGTCGGGCTGCAATTGTTATAGAAAAGCACCTAGTCAACAGTATGTGTGCACGCTTGGGAGGTGGAAGTTGTGTAGCAGCCGATGCCATGGTCAGCTGAGGTTGACAAAGTGTGTTGTAGTCTTGTAGAGCTAGCCTGGGCAGTTGCCCGGGCTCGCTAGCTGCCCTACATGCAACGATGGCGCTATCGAAGCAGGGAAAATATTCCTCGCATGGTGGTTTACCCGGGCAGTGGGCAGCTGGGCCAATGGGCTTCCATTTCCTCTCCAGTCAACAACCTTAATTAATTAATTAATTAAGCACTAGTAGGCAAGTACGCTATGAGTGCCCACGTGAGACAAGCCTACTTGTTCGTTTTTTTACTCTGAGACTTATTTTGATGTCACGGCGAGGGGAATTGGTCATTGGGGATGATTACCACTTATGAGCTTAGTCCTTCATTTAGGGGTTTGTTTCAGATAGTTGATGTTAATTTCAAATTTTCAGTTATTAAAATTGAGAGATGATGTGGTTTTTGGAACTAAAATGTTAGTGGTGTGCGATCTTGAACATAAGTAGAGCAATAACCACCATGTCATATTTCCTAGTGAGATGGTTGCAAGCTCTCTATTTTGAATATATTCACGAATCACAATACTTAATATATGTGAATTAAAAATCCATTTTTTTATCATATAGTCTCTTCTAGGATATTTGAATGGTAATTTGGATAGTTATATTTCCGTCGGCAATATGACGAGTTTGGCTGCATGCCTGGTTCTATGACTTATGTTGTCAAGTCTCAACATAATTTTGGCTTATGAAACTAAATAAATACTCTGTCCATCTCAAAATAAGTGTCGTTGATTTAGTACAAAATTTATACTAATTTAGTACAAAATCATCAGCGACGCTTATTTTGGAACGGAGGGAGTATATATTAAATTATTTCACTCTAAAATTACATTTGTATAATGTCTATGGTTATATTTTCACTACATGATTAATGTGGATTTGTGGTTTGAAAGTTTGATGCTATTTTATATGTTGTGTATTGAACGCCCGATTTTGGTTCAAGATTAGACACTTGGGCTCAAATTTGCTCAGGCTTCGCAAAAGTTCTGGCTCCGCCACTGCGTACAAGACTACTTACGTGTATAAGATAGCTTAAAGAGACATGAATTCACTCATACTCCCTCCGTTTCTTTCTAGTCTGCATATAAGGTTTGGTCAAAGTCAAGCTTTGTAAAGTTTGACTAATTTTATATTAAAAAATACAAACATTGACAATATGAAATCAACATTATCAGATGCACCACGAAAGATATCTTTAGCACTCCGGAACAATAGAATAACGAGCGCGAATGATTAAGAATTGCACCGGCATGAGAAAACATTTGGAACGAGGGAAGGATATGGTCAACAAAGCTTGAATTAGTTTCACCGGAGAAGAAAAGAACGAGGAATGACGAACTTGAAGCTCCATTAGAATCTTCATGAGAATCACCGGATACGAACATTGACGAAAAACATGGAGAGACTTCCCATCAATAAGATGATACTAGATTAAGAAATCTGAGACCTCGAAGAAACAAGGGTGGGTGGGTGGACACTGTTGAGAATGAAACGAACACCGTTGAGGAACTTAGAATTGATCTTGCGGATGTTGAAATGATCGGATCCACTAGAAGAGAAACACACCGGTGAAAAAGGATTGACATGACAAACTCGATGATCGAGAAGGATTAGTATTCACATCGAAGTATGAGAACACCATTTGGGGAAAAGTATGGAATCAACATTTGACTTCAAAGCAACTCGAATACCACAACTCAAAACAAAACAAAGGATTGGCTTGCGGAATAAGCCGGAACAAACATATGATAGAGATTTCATCCGAAGTTTTCGTGGTGGGGCCTACACGGGCTCGATCGTACAGCACCATCATGTACAAGGCAGTGCACATGACATACGAAGCGTCCCCGAGTCAGCATAGCCAAGGACTCTTTAAGACACAACGAGACTACTGTAAAAACGACCGTGAATAGGCGAACCACTAGACGTCGAACCCCAATTTCATATCATACATCTGTCGGAAAGATATCCTAAGAGCTACTTGACTTCCCACCTATGAAACTCCCGAAATTTTCCGGTTATGCAATCAGGTGTTGGGGATACATGGGAAGCATAATATCTCACCCAAACTAGCAAATCCTACATCCAGCTGTATCCATCCTTCAACACATAACCAAGAAACCTTCGGAAATCATCTACCTCAACCTTCGAAAAGCATCCGTTATATAAGTTATGGCGATACTCCCGAACTCCCGCCCCACTACTGGGTGGCGTCGAGGTTATCTCACCAACGAACTGCATAAAAGAGATTTTCGATGTCGGCGTGCTAAAACTCAGGTATTCCAGAATTGCAACGATAAAATTATGACGACAACACCTCAGAGCTCAACTCCCCAGGACACTTCCACTAAACCCCTGACAGGAGGCACCAAGACAATGTTCTCATCATAAAACCATCGGAACGATTCCAAGATACCCGCATGATCCTAAAAAAATTTAGTGAAATTTGAGAAGAGAAGAGCCAAAACTCTACGTCAGGATGCCTTACCAGAGCGATGAGGAGACTCGGAAGTAAAAAGAATTCCTAACTCTCCGATATATAATTCCTAAATGACTCAAAACTTTTTTTCTAGACTCAACAACGGCTGCTAAAAACGATCAAGCAATGGGGCTCCTAAGGTCGGGGAAGGCTCTGATTACCAACTTGTAACACCCTCGATGCGACTATAGCTCCCACGTGTCGAGGCACGACTTAGAGACATAATCGCATTGAAGGCATATGTCGCAAGTGAGGTAATCTTCACACAACCTATGTAATACATAAGGGAAAGAGATCCATAGTTGGCTTACAATCGCCACTTCACGCAATTACATGAATAAACATTACATCAATCAAATACACTCATGGTCCTACTACGGAACCAAAATAAAAGAAGAACCCCAAATGCGACAAAGGTCCCTGATCGACCCCAACTGGGCTCCACTACTGATCAACTAGAACGAAACAATATAAAGAACACAATCTTCATCGAGCTCCTCCTGAGCTTGGTTGCGTCATCTGCACGGACTCAACGGCACCTGCAAACTGGTTTTGGAAGTATCTGTGAGCCACGGGGACTCAGCAATCTCGCACCCTCGCGATCAAGACTATTTAAGCTTATGGGTAAGGTAAAGGTATGAGGTGGAGCTGCAGCAAGCGACTAGCATATATGGTGGCTAACATACGCAAACGAGAGCGAGAAGAGAAGGCAAAACACGGTCGATAAAAGTATGATCAAGAAGTGATCCCGGACTACCTACGTCAAGCATAACTCCAACAACCGTGTTCACTTCCCGGACTCCGCCGGAAAGAGACCATCACGGTTACGCACGCAGTTGATTCATTTTAATTAAGGTCAACTTTAGGTTTTCTACAACCGGACGTTAACAAATTCCCATCTGCCCATAACCGCGGGCATGGCTTTCGAAAGTTCAAATCCCTGCAGGGGTGTCCCAACTTAGCCCATCACAAGCTCTCACGGTCAACAAAGGAATAGACCTCCACCCGAGACATTCCGATCAGACTCGGTATCCCGGTACAACAAAACATTTCGACAGGGTAAAACTAAACCAGCAACACCGCCCGAATGTGCCGACAAATCCCGATAGGAGCTGCACATATCTCTTTCTCAGGGCACACTCAGATGAGACTAGCTACGAGTAAAACCAACCCTCAAGTTTCCCCGAGGTGGCCCCGCAGGCAGCTCAGTTCGGACCAACACTCAGAGGAGCACTGGCCCGGGGGGGTTAGAATAAAGATGACCCTTGAGTCTGCAGAACCCAAGGGAAGGTG
This sequence comes from Triticum aestivum, assembly GCF_018294505.1. Taxonomy (NCBI): domain Eukaryota; kingdom Viridiplantae; phylum Streptophyta; class Magnoliopsida; order Poales; family Poaceae; genus Triticum; species Triticum aestivum. The sequence continues at coordinate 722,207,601 of NC_057797.1, read as the reverse complement.
GTAGGTTGTTAGTGCAAATGGTAAAACCAATGTTGGGCATTGCTGGAAGAGCTTTACTTAAGGCGAACTGTCAAGGGGTTCCCATTATAGCCCAACCGCGTAGGGGACGCAAAATCCAGGAACATAACACCGATATGACGGAAACTAGGGCGGCAAGAGTGGAACAAAACACCAGGCATAAGGCCGAGCCTTTCACCCTTTACCAAGTATATAGATGCATTAATTAAATACGATATATAGTGATATCCCAACAAGTAAACATGTTCCAATAAGGAACGGCCTCCAATCTTCACCTGCAACTAGCAACGCTATAAGAGGGGCTGAGCAAAGCGGTAACATAGCCAATCAATGGTTTGCTAGGACATGGTGGGTTAGAGGTTTGACATGGCAATTTGGGAGGCTGACAAGCAAATGGTAGGCATCAAAGCATTGGCATAGCAAAAGAGCGAGCAACTAGCAAAGCAAAGATAGTATTGATTTCGAGGGTATGATCATCTTGCCTGAAATCCCACAGGGAAGAAGAACGAGTCCATGAAGAAGACAAAGCGGACGAAGTCGAACGGGTCCTCACAAACGCAACGTTATCGGAACCAACCCGAAGAAGCAACACCGGAAAGAAAGCAAACAACATAGTAAACAACCAACACATCAACATGGCATGATGCACAATCGAGTATGATGCATGCCCGGTTTAATGAAGCATGGCATGGCAAAGTGCGCAAACAATCCTACAAATTAAGTGGAGCTCAAATATGCAACGAAATGCATATTGACGGAACACCACGTGACTTATTTAGTTCTCTCTCGTTTATGTACGCAACAATATTAAATGTTGTTAAACATGGCAAGAGGGTGAAGCATAATTCAACTATCTAATCTAGGCAAGTTTAAATGAGGCCGGAACAACAAAACAACAAGTCCGGAAACTCCTCATATGCATATATTAGATTTGGTCCTGTTCTGCCCTAAACCATATTTTAGAGTTGTTAAACATGCAAATAAAGGTCACCATGTTAAACTAGGCATTTTTCTACCCCATTTACATATACAATTTATTAAAATCCGAGGTACGGTTATTTAGTTATGAATTAAATCATTTTAACATGGCATAGGAGCAAATTAATGCAAACAACATTTTTAATATTTCAAACATAGATGAAAGTTGGATATTATTAATCTACACAAAATTCTGAGCAAGTTTCATATATAAATCATTTTAATCCGATGCACGGTTAGTGAGTTATTAAATGCATGAACTAGGGGGACTATTCTGCAAAACTAGCAATCTCTGGATAATTAGGAAAATCCCAGGCGCTGGAAAAAAACATGACGGGCTGAATCTGGGGCAAGCCCAACAGTAGGAAGGAAAAAAAACAGAGGCAGGGCGCTGGGGTGTGGCTCACCCATGGGCCATGGCCCGATTCGGTGGGGAGGAGGCCGGCTTGGGGCAGCGGGGCTGGGCCGGATCTGGCACGGCGGCCCACATACGCGGGAGGAGGCCTAGAGGCAAGGGCGTCGTCCTCCTCACGCGAACCTCACAGGCAGGAAGCCATGGAGGCGGCGCAGGAGAGCAAGGGACGCCGGCGGCAGCAGGGCGGCTTCTCCGGCGACGTCGGCGGGCGCGGCCGCCGGGAATGGATGCAGTCGAGGACGCGGCGGACGGCTCCGGGCATGGCCCCTCCGGATCCGGTCGGGGAAGAGAGGAAGGAGCAGTGCACGGGGGAGCCAGGCCTGGTCGGCGGCGAAGTCAAACGGCGGCGCAGCGTGCTCCGGCGTGACGCGGTCGCCGGAGACGGGCGGCGAGGATGCGCTGGCGGTGGGGGCGCGGATCGAGGGGCTCCTCCCCTCGACCGGCTGCGGGAGCGGGGCTCCTGGTTCGGGCGCGGCGAACGGCGCGGTCGGGCTTGCGCGGGCCTGCGATGGGCTCGGCGGGCCGCGGCCGCGGGGACGACGACGACGGACAGATGGCGCGAGGGGAGTGGACGAGGGCGGCGGCGCGATGATGTGGCCTCTCCTGATTGGTCCGGGTGACGAGGCAGCGGCGGCGAACACGTCCAGCGGCGGGACGGACAAGTCCGGCGGCGCGGGGAGGAGTGGATCTAGGGTTTCATCCGTGAATTGATCCGAAATTTCGGGGAGGGGTGCTCTTTTATAGGTAGAGGGAGCTAGGAGAGTCCAAATGAGGTACGATTTTCGGCCACGCGATCGTGATCGAATGACCGAGATGATGGAGCAGAGTTAGGTGGGTCTTGGGCCAAATTGGAAGGGTGTTGGGCTGCAACACACACGAGGCCTTCTCGGTCCCTCGGTTAACCGTTGGAGTATCAAACGAAGTCCAAATGGTACGAAACTTGACAGGCGGTCTACCGGTAGTAAACCAAGGCCGCTTGGCAAATCTCGGTCCAATCCGGAAATGTTTAATCCCCACACACAAAAGAAAGGTAGAAATGACCACCGGAGGAGAATGAAGCGCCGGAATGCAAAACGGACAATGGGGAAAATACTCGGATGCATGAGACGAACATGTATGCAAATGAAATGCGCATGATGACATGATATGCAATGCATGACACGCAAGCAATGACAAGGCAACCACAGCGAATAAACGTAGGACACCTGGCACATCGGTCTCGGGGCGTTACAACACTCCACCACTACAAGAGGATCTCGTCCCGAGATCTAGAATGGCACCGGAGGGAAAACGGAGGAGAAAGAGAATAGGTAAACTAAGTTGCTTATTTGACAAACGAGTGAAACCAAAGAACCTTGAAAAAGTTTGAGCAAAATGAAAGAAAGAAAGCAACGGAGAAGAACAAAGTTGAAAACACTCCATTAAGCAAGAGGAATAACAAAGAACCGATTCAGGTAGCACTCCGGTTGAGAGAGATGAAGACTTGATAAGACAAAAAGAACTTGAGCAAAAAGGCACAACACTCCGGTTAGATGGATAGGCCTGAAAAGAGCATGATCTACACAATCCGAGAAGATGAGTGAAGGGAGCAACATCACAATGCCTCCGGAAGAAAGAAATAGAAGATAGATAATTGAAAAAAAGGAGAAACGAGAAGAAAATGCCAACTTCTGTCACAAAGAGTTTGAAGAGGCGTCTTTTAGGAGAAGGGTCGAACGGAGTTGTTGTGAAACCCACAACGAAAATAATAAGCTTCATATGGTCTTATGGAATATATCTCAAATATATGAGGTGACAGCCTGCCACTCACGGGAAAAGAATTGGATTGATAAGAACAAGGAGACGAGAAAGCTATATCGCACCGGAAAGGATAAATGAAGAACTTGGGTCATTTATAAGCACCATAAATAGCAACAATCCTTAGGGAAGGCTTTAGGTGAAACATAACCCAAGATAATTCCAATGATGAGATTGATGGATTTAAAATACCTCATTCATAACAACATGCGAGTTATGAATCATGAACTCAAATTATTAAGAATGACATAATACCACCTCCAATAATACGGAAGAAAGAATTGCACTCCAGAAAGGAAGATGATGAAAACTTGTGTTCCCCTGAATAGAATATTGATGAACACTTCGAGAAGAAATTAAATCCTTGATGAACCATCATGTAGAACCTTCATGAAGGACTCCGGTAAACAAAAGAATGATCAAGCGGAAAGGAAGATGAGAAGAGTAAGGTTGAAGCCTTGCAATGATTTAGATGGAGCTTCGCGACGAGATAATGCGGAAAAGCTTGGACTCCAGAAAAGAAAGATGAACAAATGAAATCAAGAATTTGATGAGTCTCCGGAGTAAGGAATTAATCCCTTGGATGAAACAAGAATAAGAATTACATTATGCTTATCCTTCACCAATTAAATTGATGACAATCAACGGATTTGGCATATTACTTATTCTCGTAGAAAAGATTAAAAGAGATATAACATAACTTAATGGACCACCGGTAGGTTTGAAACAACGAATGAATTGATATGATAAACGAAGGAAGAGAAATCTTGAATGAACCACCGTAAGAATTGAAAACGAATAAATAGATATGATAGCAAGGAAGAAAATCCTGAATAGCCACCATAAGAATTGGAACTGAACGAAGTAAAGGGATGAATCACCGGGAAGAGTTAGAGAACGAGTGAGGATACTTGAGGGGATTTAGATACCACTGAAATGAAGAGAGCACGAGCTAATTAGAGAATATTTGAAGGATGCACCGGTAAAATTGGAAAACGACAACTGAAAGCTGAGTATGAATAAACCTGAATTTGATGGACTCCGGATAACAAACTGAGAAGGCTCCTGAATTGCTCCGGATGGATAAAAGAATTCTCACAATCGAACAATTATGAGAGGATGGCAACAAGCTAGAATCACGAATCTTGAGGAGAGTGGAGCAAAATATGGAGGTAAAACTCTTCTTCGGTCTTCCAATGTTGAGAATGACGACGAGAAACACCACCAAGAATTATTTAGACACTCTAGAAGAATCAAAACGAAGAGGTTGAGGCAACGATGGAAAGAATTTGAAAGATCTTGGAGAAATACATTTGACTGATGATCACTCATTCTTACGTCAAACTTCGAAAAGAAATTTGAGGATAGCTCCGGGAAAATTAGAAGAGTCAGGTAAGATCCTGGGAAAAGACCTGTGGGTTAGGGCCCACTGAAAAGAACACCGTTGAAAAGATTTAAAAGAGTGGTTGCACCGATTGACTTAAATGACTTGAATGAGGTAACATCCTCGAAAAAAAAGCTTGAACGAAAGAAGAGTGGAAAACACGAATCTTCGAGATATCTTTAGCACTCCGGAACAATAGAATAACGAGCGCGAATGATTAAGAATTGCACCGGCATGAGAAAACATTTGGAACGAGGGAAGGATATGGTCAACAAATCTTGAATTAGTTCCACCGGAGAAGAAAAGAACGAGGAATGACGAACTTGAAGCTCCATTAGAATCTTCATGAGAATCACCGGATACGAACATTGACGGAAAACATGGAGAGACTTCCCATCAATAAGATGATACTAGATTAAGAAATCTGAGACCTCGAAGAAACAAGGGTGGGTGGGTGGGAAAACACTGTTGACAATGAAACGAACACCGTTGAGGAACTTAGAATTGATCTTGCGGATGTTGAAATGATCGGATCCACTAGAAGAGAAACACACCGGTGAAAAAGGATTGACATGACAAACTCGATGATCGAGAAGGATTAGTATTCACATCGGAGTATGAGAACACCATTTGGGGAAAAGTATGGAATCAACATTTGACTTCAAAGCAACTCGAATACCACAACTCAAAACAAAACAAAGGATTGGCTTGCGGAATAACCGGAACAAACATATGATAGAGATTTTGTCCGAAGTTTTCGTGGTGGGGCCTACACGGGCTTGATCGTACAGCACCATCATGTACAAGGCAGTGCACATGACATACGAAGCGTCCCCGAGTCAGCATAGCCAAGGACTCTTTAAGACACAACGAGACTACTGTAAAACCGACCGTGAATAGGTACACATCAATGTTGTTGTCGGGTTGCTTAGGGCCTTGGATGAGCACTGGCATCATAATGAACTTCCGCTTCATGCACAACCAAGGAGGAAGGTTATACAAACATAGAGTCATAGGCCAGGTGCTATGGTTGCTGCTCTGCTCCCCAAAAGGATTAATGCCATCTGCGCTTAGACCAAACCACACATTCCTTGCGTCATCTGCACACTCCTTCTCGTACTTTCTTTCGATTTTTCTCCACTGCGACCCGTCAGCGGGTACTCTCAACTTTCCGTCTTTCTTACGGTCTTCTCTGTGCCATCGCATCGCCTTGGCATGCTCTTTTTTTTGGAACAAATGTTTCAACCGTGGTATTATAGGAGCATACCACATCACCTTGGCAGGAATCTTCTTCCTAGGGCGCTCGCCCTCGACATCACCAAGGTCATCGCGGCTGATCTTATACCGCAATGCACCGCATACTGGGCAAGCGTTCAAATCCTCGTACTCACCGCGGTAGAGGATGCAGTCATTAGGGCATGCATGTATCTTCTGCACCTCTAACCCTAGAGGGCAGACAACCTTCTTTGCTTGGTACGTACTCTCGGGCAATTCATTGTCCTTTGGAAGCATATCCTTTATCATTAGCAGCAACTTTCCAAATCCCTTGTCAGATACACCATTCTCTGCCTTCCATTGCAGCAATTCCAGTGTGGTGCCCAGCTTTTTCTTGTCACCTACGCAATTCGGGTACAACAATTTTTTGTGATCCTCTAACATGCGCTGCAACTTCTTCTTCTCCAAATCACTTGCGCAGTTTCTCTTTGCATCGGCAGTGGCCCGACCTAGATCATCAACGGGCTCATCCGATGCCTCTTCTTCAGCTTCTTCCCGCATTGCCGGCTTAGCTTCTTCCCGCATTACCGGCTCAGCTTCTTCCCTCATTGTTGTATCATCGTATTCAGGGAACCCATGGCCAGGATAGCTGTCGTCGTCCTCTTCTTCTTCATTGTCTTCCATCATAACCCCTCTTTCTCCATGCTTGGTCCAAACATTATAGTGGGGCATGAAACCGGACTCAAACAGGTGGACGTGAATTGTTCTTGACGAGTAATTGCGACCATTCTTACAGCCAGCACATGGACAATGCATAAAACCATCCGCTCTCTTGTTTGCCTCAGCTGCAAGCAAAAAAGTACGCACGCCATTAATGAACTCGGGAGAGCATCGGTCATCGTACATCCATTGCCGACTCATCTTCAATACACAGCACCAAAAACATCAAATTAATACAATACATAAAGTTCATACATAAAGAGCATACAACACTTCAATGCAACAAACAAATAACTCTCTAGCTAAAGAATTTAAATGCAACAATAAATGCGATCAAGATCGCAACTAAGGTAACAATTGATCCAACAGCATAATGATACCAAGCCTCACTATGAATGGCATATTTTCTAATCTTTCTAATCTTCAAGAGCATTTTCTCCATCTTAATCTTGTGATCATCGACGACATCGGCAACATGCAACTCCAATTCCATCTTCTCCCCCTCAATTCTTTTCAATTTTTCCTTCAAATCCTCATTTTCTCTTTCAACTAAATTTAACCTCTCGACAATAGGGTCGGTTGGAATTTCGGGTTCAACTACCTCCTACATACAAATATCTATGTCAACTTGATGGGCATAATTTGTCATAAACACGAAATGCAATGAATAGTTTTAAAAGAGAATATACCACATCCGAATCATAACCCGGACGAGGGCCGACGGGGACGTATATCAAAACCATGGCACTATGCGTAAGAAACAACGTATGGGTAAGATAATTATACGAGTAACTATATATCCAAATCACACAAACATCATTTTTTTATATAAAACTTCATGAACAAGAGGCTCACCACAAGGTGGTGCCGGTGACGGGACGTTGCGAGCGATCGACGGTGGTTACGACGGAGATTTAGAAGGTACTAAGTAAACCACACCTACATATGCAAAACTAAGTGTTATTTTTGACCTCAAATTGCATATAAATCAAATACTAGCACATACATATATAATTCCTCCCAAATTACTAAACTCAAAAATCAATCACTATATAAAGCATTGCACGAGCTAATCTAGCAATGAGAGATGAAAGGAAAGAGTTGCTAAACTTTGTGATCATTTGAATGGATGGGGGCCTTCAAATCTTGGGAAAAATGTGTGATGAGCTTGAGAGGAAGAGGGAAAAGAACAGAGAGGAGAGGGGAAAGGGGAAGAACAGAGCGAGCTCGGGTGGACGAAGGGTCTATGTAGGACGACCTTTAGTACCGGTCCGTGATACGACCCGGTACTAAAGGTGCTGGAGGGGCCCCGGACTGACAACATCATGCCACCACTCACTTTAGTACCGGTTCGTGGCACAAACCGGTGCTAAAGGTTCGCCATGAACCGGTACTAATGAGAGCGGCCCGGCTAGCCGTTGGAACCGGCACTAATGTACACATTAGTGTCGGATCAAATTCAAACCGGCACTAATGTGCTTCACGTTTGACCCTTTTTCTACTAGTGGGTGCTCGACGGAGGACGAGGCGGCCAAGGCTCTTCTTCATGCGCGGGATCCCACACACGTTGGCCTCCAATGGATCCTGACGGCCATCTTCTCATGTGGGCGGCGAACATGGGGCCAACACCACACCCTCGACCCTATGTCGACCCCCCACCGACACCAGGGCCGTCTCAAGAAATTCGGGGGCCCGGTGCGAAAAGCAAAATGAGGCCCTAACATTTTAAAACCGTATAATAACTCAAGCATAATCACCTGACTATATAATTGAAATTTATGTTATTTCTTAATGTTTAGAAAATTCTCATGTGTCAATGCAAAATACTAAAACCAATAAACTTAACTCATGCTCTATTGAAAAGTGTCTTCCGTCTTCTTCTAGTTTATGTTTCTTCTTACGCTTTAAGGCACCACAATCATACTTTCTTTTATAACTAGAAGGCATGATTGTTTATGTTTATCAACCAAACAAAATAATATCAATGCATTTAAGCTGATGAACTCACATAAAATATAGGCTTGTAATTTGTATAGATAGTCAGAATCAGATAGAACCTTGATTTTTGACCTGGACAACAGGACAAGCAACTATTGAAAATCTTGAATCCGTGACAACTTTTGAAATTCAACAACTAGACAAAAAATCATTCCAAAACTTATAAGTAAAATCTTAACACAACTTTACAGTTTGCATAAAAATTAGAGAAAAGAGGATATGCGTACGACACCGATTACTGTTGGTCGTTGGCCTCCTGTTCGGTGGCACCGCAACAGCATCGGACGGCGTGAGGGCGTCCAGTGGTCGCAAGTCCCGTGCAGTTCCACTTCCGCCCATCGCCCGGTTGCAAAGCAATCACTGCCGAGCCACCGATTCAGTCGTCTCGAAAAGATAGATCGCACAGGCGCAGAGGAACCATATGGAAAGCGGAGAGATTAGGGAATTGGGAACGGCAGAAGTCACGAAATGTACGTAGTACTGCGTGGATCTCTAGGATGGACAGCGCGTACGGCTCGAGGCTTTGACCGGGCCAGTCCCAGGAAGGCCGAAATGAGTGTTTTCAGCCCTCAGGCGACATGCAGAGGCAACGTATGGCCCAAAACTGATTTTATTTTTCAAACTATTTGTCGTGGTTTTGTCACGGGAGATGTCCTTAGTGTCAGGACTTAGTCGCGAGGCCAACGCATCTATGTGGTAGCTTGAGAGGGGTTGAGCGGAATCGAGAGACGCAACACAAGACAAGGATTTAGATAGCTTCGGGCCCCGGGAAACATCGTCCGGTAACAACCCTACATGTTGTTTGAGGCTAGGTCTCATTATGATCACGAGAGAGTCGCCGGTAAACCGGCTCTTTGTGTCTAGCCCTAGAGATTGTTTCTTCTTTCTTGTAGATTGTCCCTCTTTGGGGAGCCCTGCCCCTCCTTATATATGTTAAAGGGGCGGTTTACATGACTAGTCCTAGTTGGATTAGGATTACTCTATTACAAGTGGAGTCCTAGTCTTGCTTCCTTTGTAGGAGAATAGTCCTTACGCTTTCCTCATAAACCGGCCCACCATTAAACGTGAACCAGCCTTCTGGGCCTTGGGCCTCGTCATCCATCTAACCCGCCCGCCGGGTTACTAATGAACCACCAAGACCGGGCGGGTAGCCCGTGAACCGCCAAGCTCCGGGCGGGATACCATTGAGTCGTCCAGTCCGGCCGGGTTATACTTCCGGCCGGTTTACGCCACGGGGTATATCCCCGACATTAGCCCCCAGTTTAATTTGGATTTATCCATGTTAAACTAATCCTGTAAAATAAACACAAGAACAAACTTGACAGGTTGTGCTCCGGGTTAAGAATTCTTGTAAATCGGCACCTGATCATCCTTAAGTCCTTTGTCATTTCCTCCTTCTAGAAAATCCAGGTCAATAAGCCAGCGTCATACTCAATTTGCTGACATTGGTTTCTCACAGAAAAATATTGTGAAGAATAATCCACTTGAGTCGGCTTCCAAAACGCCAGCTTTAAGAAATATTGGTCTTGACATACCCATCTGATATTCAGCCGGTTTGAAGATGTAAAACTTGTCGGTTTGATATTACCAAAATTGCCGGATTATAAAAGCTGATGATCCTGGATTATGACCGTTTATAGACGCCGGGTTATGATTGTTGCCATCGCCGGATCACACAATTAATCTTCCTGATTTGCCAAAAACTGAGAATTTGAAGATGTTCCTCCTTTATATGCATATTACCTGTAGCCCCCAAGTCTTAAGAGGAGAACATAATGATAGCTTAAGACTTGTGTCAATATAAATGTTGCAACCTTGAAGAAATCCAGATTGTTCATCTCAGTTACTAGTCACAACTGAATATTCCA